>NC_134401.1:45151584-45451584 GCF_050003625.1 Haematobia irritans | reverse complement strand
TATCGCTCGCTATATGTATGTATTAGAAGTTTAGGAAAATTAGAGTCATTTTTACAACTTTTCGACTAAGCAGTGGCGATTTAACAAGGAAAATGTTGATATTTTGACCATTTTTGTCGAGATCAGAAAAACATATATATGGGAGCTATATCTAAATCTGAACCGATGTCAACCAAATTTGGCACGCATAGCTACAATGCCAATTCTACTCCCTGTGTAAAATTTCAACTAAATCGGAGTTAAAAATTGCCCTCTGTGGTCATATGAGTGTAAATAGGGCGAAAGCTATATATGGGAGCTATATCTAAATCTGAACCGATTTGGCTGATATTTTGCAAGTTTTTCGAGACTCATAAAATATTCGGATGTACGGAATTTGAAGAAGATCGGTTGATATACACGCCAATTATGACCAGATCGGTGAAAAATATATATGGCAGCTATATCTAAATCTGAACCGATTTTTTCCAAAATCTATAGGGATCGTCTTTGAACCGAAAAAGGACCCTATACCAAATTTTAGGACAATCGGACTAAAACTGCGAGCTGTACTTTGCACACAAAAATACACCAACAGACAGACAGACGGACAGGCAGACAGATAGACAGAATTTAGTTCTAACCCGATCCGTATACTAAAAGGTTGGTCTATGATTACTCCTTCTTGGCGGTACATACAAATGCACAAACTTATTATACCCTGTACCACAGTAGTGGTGAAGGGTATAAAAAACTTTGAACCAAAGATACTGAATCCTCAAAATAAATATTAGCCTATATTTGAAGTTTTTTATCTTAAATCTAAAGATTCAATATATCAGTTAATTTAAGGATGATTTCTTTAACTCAGAAATGTGTTTCTTCACTTTAAGGAAATTTTGCCTTGGTTCAAAGACATGCGAACGGAAGGACACAAATTTCCAAAATTTGTGTCCTAAATTTTATGAAAAAAATTTTTTAAGCAAAACTTATAAACTTTATTTTTATAATTTTTTGTAAATTGCACATCCCAAAATTTAGGTTGCAAAATCTTTAATATTAGGTAAATATTTTTTTGTCAGTGTATGTAGAACACATTGTAACTGCTTAGTAATCGTGTACCATAAACCACATATTCATCACAGTCATCACGAGTTTTCATATCACTATTATGACCATGTGGGAAGGTAAATAGTAAACTAACAATTTACTTTATGCTTCATTGGCATGCAAAAACATGGAATTCAAAACATTTTAAACGGCTGAGCATAAACAAAGTTTGCAAAACTAACATGCAATCAATTAGGGATTACATTGAACGATCACAAAGAACCAATAAAACCAGGGATTTTGCAAATTTCATCAAAATAGGTTAATAATTGCGACAGGAATCCTGAAAACAAAAAATACATGGACAGAGGGACGGACAGACGGACACCAAGCGATAGATCGACTGTGGAGGTGATATGGGGTCTAAAATCAATATTTCTGATAAGCACATTTTTTTACAGATCAAAGTTACTTATTATACCCTAACACTATATGGCTTAGTTTATAAAAAGGGGGCTCGGTCGGATTCGAACCCCGACTTCAAGATATGATGTATTTTGTAGTTCGCAACTGGTAACCGATATTTATTATGAATGGCAACCCATTCAGATTTCACTTCATGGGCCTCTACACACCACAATTATTTATACGATTTGCTTGAAATTGGAAATCTAAAGGCATTTTAGCCCCACAGGTTAGGTTAGATATAGTGACAGTCGTCTATTTTAGGCTCATATAGACTACTCAGTCCATTGTGGTGCCACCACGTTTGGCACAGTTGGTGGAGTTCTACCAAAAATGGTAGATTTTTTACTGTAGCTTTATATAGCTTTATTAATATACCGCAAAAATAAAATGAAAATTCGATAAATGAGATCTGAATCCTAGTTTTAATTTTATTGATCCTAGATTTAAGGTCAGATAGGTCGTTAAAAAATGTCTTTATTTTAAAGGAGTCGCATCTTTGGCTCGGAATCAATACCAAAATCCTTAAAGGAAGGTTTAAATCTTTGGATCCAAGTAAACTTTTTTTGAGTGTAGAAATAAAATTTTTACAAAATTTTCTATAGAAATAAAATTGTGAAAAATTTTTTTTGGAAATAAAATTTTGACAAAATTTTCTATAGAAATAAAAGTTTGACAAAATTTCCTACAGAAATAAAATTTTGACAAAACTTTCTATAAAAATAAAATTTTGACAAAATTTTCAATAGAAATAATATTTTGACACAATTTTCTGAAGAAATAAAATTCCGACAAAATTTTGAAATAAAATTTTCTATAAAAATAAAAATTTGAAAAAAAATTCTATACAAAAAAAAATTGAAAAAAGTTTCTTTAGAAATAAAATTTTTACAAAATTGTTGTTGTTGTTGTTTTTTTTTTTAGGAAAAGAGATATGTTTGTAAGAATTTATTTCGGCATAAGCCGGCAATCATGTAAACACTTTTTTCTGTAGGTTCAAGTGTGGTTCATTGTTGGGTTTAATGAACTGCCTGAATTTATTCTGATAATTGGTTGATAGTTTTGCTGCAAGTACAGGATGCTAATGAGGAATGTGGTAATTCCGAAACGTGCGTCCATCCAACCATCTTGCACTCTATAGGGCTTTGCCCAAATAAATTTGACAAACATTCTTTTCCTCTGTTGGTTAAGCAACACTTGTAGTTTAGTCAATGCATGGTTTTAAGCTGAAATAAAAAAAAACAACAATGATTAAATAACAAAACCAACGATAACAAAACGAAAATTTACACTGAAAAAAATATTGTCGTGAGGTCAAAGATTTCATGTCTTTAAAATACGAATACAAATTTTGCTTAGCATAGAAGACGCATTTCTCTAAAATAAAGTTATTTTCCCTGTCCAAAAGTCGATAAACTCTTCAATGAAGTCGTACTGTCCTTATAATTAAGTGATTTGACTTAAAAATGGGTATCTTAAAAATTTATATGCTAAGGTCAACTTGACTTTAATAATTCAAAAAAATCTTTAAATTTAATGAAATTGTCTTTAAATTTGTTGTCTTTTTGCATCTTGACTACAAAGCAAAAAATCGTTCACATATAGGACATGTTTTTCAAAACTTTATTTTAAAGAAGTTTTTTACTTCAAACATAGCATAATTTCTACTGGAAGTCGAGTCCTAATTTGGAAAATAAAGTTGCCGTTAACTCGTTTTTAAAGGACTTTGATAGCGTATGAAGAAAAAAGCTGAGAAAGCGAAAAATTAAAATTTGCTTCCTAGAAGCCTAAATTTGCTTCCTAGAACCTAAATTTAAAAGAGAATTGTGTCTTAAAAGTATCCTTACTTGTATTCTCCGCTTCTTTGGCTCGGAATCAATACCAAATTTTTTAAAGTAAAGACAAAATCTTTGGAACCGAGTATGCTTTTTTTCAGTGTAATTACTTAGAAAATTTTAATTTTCAAAATATTTTCTTCATATTTTAGTATATTATTTTAGTGATCTAGTGATGAACTTCTCTCTTATCAATTAATGCTTTCACATAATAGATTTAGCTCAATGACAATGTACAATTTTTATACCCTCCACCATAGGATGGGGGGTATATTAACTTTGTCATTCCATTTGTAACACATCGAAATATTGCTCTAAGACGCCATAAAGTATATATATTCTGGTTCGTGGTGAAATTCTGAGTCGATCTGAGCATGTCCGTCCGTCCATCTTTTGAAATCACGATAACTTCCGAACGAAACAAGCTATCGACTTGAAACTTGGCGCAAGTAGTTGTTATTGATGTAGGTCAGATGGTATTGTAAACGGACCATATCGCCCCACTTTTACCTATAGCACCCATATAAACGGACCCCCAAATTTGGCTTGCGAATCCTCTAAGAGAAGCAAATTTCATCCGATCCGGCTGAAATTTGGTACATGGTGTTAGTATATGGTCTCTAACAACCATGCAAAAATTGGTCCACTTCGGTCCATAATTATATATAGCCCCCATATAAACCAATCCCCCGATTTAGCTTGCGGAGCCTCTAAGAGAAGCAAATTGTATCCGATCCGCCTGAAATTTGGTACATGGTGTTAGTATATGGTCTCCAACAACCATGCAAAAATTGGTCCACATCGGTTCATAATTATAATAGCCCCCATATAAACGGACCCCAAATTTGGTTTGCGATTCCTCTAAGAGAAGCAAATTTCATCCGATCCGGCTGAAATTTGGTACATGGTGTTAGTATATGGTATCTAACAACCATTCAAAAATTGGTCCACATTGGTCCATAATTATATATAGCCGCCATATAAACCGATCCCCCGATTTGGCTTGTGGAGCCTCTAAGAGAAGCAAATTTTATCCGATCCGGCTGAAATTTGGTACATGGTGTTAGTATATGGTCTCTAATGACCATACAAAAATTGGTCGATAATTATATATAGCCCCAATATAAACCGATCACCAGATTTGGCCTTGGGAGCTTCTTGGAAGACCAAAATTCATCTGATTCAGTTGAAATTTGGTACATGGTGTTAGTATATGGTCTCTAATGACCATGAAAAAAATTGGTCCACATCGGTCCATAATTATATATAGCCCCCATATAAACCGATCACCAGATTTGACCTCGGGAAATTTGGTACGTGGTGTCAATATATGGCCTCAAACACCCATGCCAAAATTGGTCGAAATCGGTCCATAATTATATATAGGCCCCATATAAACCGATCCCCAAATTTGACCTCCGGAGCCCCTTGGAAGAGCAAAATTCATCCGATTCGGTTGAAATTTGGTACGTGATGTTAGTATATGGTATCCAACAACCATGCAGGAATTGGTTCATATCAGTCCATAATTATATATAGCCCCCATATAAACCGATCCCGAGATTTGGTTTTGGAGCCTCTTGGAGGAGCAAATTTC
Organism: Haematobia irritans; assembly: GCF_050003625.1. Taxonomy (NCBI): domain Eukaryota; kingdom Metazoa; phylum Arthropoda; class Insecta; order Diptera; family Muscidae; genus Haematobia; species Haematobia irritans. Next base: position 45,446,658 of record NC_134401.1, on the reverse strand, counting down.
ATCCGAGTCAGTTGAAATTTGGTACATTGTGCTAGTATATGGCCGTTAACAACCATGCCTAACTAGGTCCATATCGATCTATAGTTATATATAGCCCTACCGTGAGAAGGCTGTCATGATGGCAAATGTTCGATGGGAGAATTGTAAGGGTTGTAACGACACCAAGCAAATATGGCCCCATTTAAACTTAAACCGTACACTAGATATGCAAGTGTTCTCGAGACGCCAGATATCACTCCTGATATCTGCTATAACGGGTCGCTGCCTGATAGGCGATTTTGCAAAAACTATTGGTGCGAAGTATAATGACTATTGTATGAGCTGTCATGATGCGGAGGAAAAGGAATCAATAAAACACCTCTTGTGTGAGTGTCCTGCATTTTGTGTAAGGCGTATCAAATTTTAGGGGCATATAGCTTCTGATTACTGGCGGACCTGGAAAACGTTAACTTAAGCAGTCTGCTAATGTTTTTGGAACAATCTGGTTGGTTCAACAGAAGAAAATAATCGAGAAGGTTCAACGGTTAAAACTAGAAGTGCCCATATGTAATAGGTACTTTTAGTTAATGTGGTGTCACAATGGACTGAATAGTCTAAGTGAGCCTGAATCTTAATCGGGCTGCCACTTTAACCTAACCTAAACTAACCTATATATAGCCCTCAGATAAATCGATCCCCAATCACACAAAAATTGGTCCATATCAAGTTCATAATTGTATATATCCCCCATATAAGCGACCCCCATATTTCAGTTCTGGCTCTCTACGTGTCGTGCAAAAAGTCCATATCGATTCGTAATTATTTGTAGACTTACCTATACATAACTTTGATATATATACCACATATGGACTAACTCAAAATTTAGAAAACGATGTTAAGAAGTTTTAAGATACCACAACCCAAGTAATTCGATTGTGGATGACAATCTTTCGTAGAAGTTGCTACTCAATCCATGGTGGAGGGTACATAAGATTCGGCCTGTCCGAACTTACGGCCGTATTTACTTGTTTTTTTTTTTTTGCGGTCGAGTCCGAAAGGCGTTTCAGATTGCGATGAAACCACTTAGAGAAGATTTGAAACACTCAGAAATATCGTCAGCATTACTGAGAGGGAATAATCCACCGCTGAAAAACTTTTTGAAGTTCGGTCGAAACTGAGATTGAACCCATAATCCTTCGTATGCAAGGCGGGCATGCTAACCATTGCACCACGGTGGCTTCCATATATACACTGTTAGAAAAATATGTTTTTCATATGTTCCGATATAAACAAAATGTGTTTCGGGCACAATTTTAAAACACAATATATTTAAGTGCAAACATGTAATGTTCCTAAACTAACACTAAATGTTTGGGACATCTATGTTAATATGTTAGAATATATTATGCTTGGGGCATGAATGTTTCATAAAAATCATATGTGTGAATGCAAACTTATATATATTTACAAATTTCGACTAAACATACATATGTTGTGATATTTTATTCAAAGCGACAGAGAGAGTATAGAGAAAGAGAGATGGAAACCGGGAGAGTTGATGAAAGATATCAACATAACACAGCGAAAGAATCAAAAGAGAACAATTTCTATGAAACCGCTTTTATGTTGTTTCGGAAAACTATTTTATGATAAGGCCAAACATTTGATATGCTTAAGTCTAAATATTATTTAATTTGAATAAAGAGAAGAGACATTCGAAACCAAGAGAATAGACATTTGAAGAACAAACAGCATATGTTTTCGCCTTGAGAGCAGCATTTTATGTATATGTAGACATGTGTTTTGTTTATCATTTTGGCATTATGGACACAATTTTTTCTTGGTTCGTTAAAAGAAATCAGGGGTCTCCATAAAAATAACGAAAGGGCACTATACTCTTTTTAGAGTTGGGACAGTAAAATGATTAATAACCCACATTTCGAAGTTTCATTATAAAAATTTAATATAGTATGAATATAAATGTGTAAATTAAAAAAAAGTGTTCGGTCGGAGCAGGCATTGAACCCACGACCCTTTGCATGCAAGGCAGACATGCTAACCACTGCTCCACGTGGCAAACAAATGTATGTTTCTGTTAAATAATGTTATGTTTGCATGGGCTCGTGGGCGCTGCAAACTATGCTATATAAATGTAACTTATAACGATAATTATCTACTGGTGACTATAACAGCTACGTAGTCCAGTGGATAGTGTGTTGGCTTACAAACTGTATGGTCCTCGGTTCGATTCTCCGTACAGGCGAAAGGTAAAATTTAAAAACGTTATAAAAGTGAATAATTTCTTCAACATTATTTGTATCACAGAAAAAGGTGCCAAGAACTAAAATATTTCGTGGAATTGAAAATTACGAGTATGTTGGGCAATGAGCACAATCGTCTTTGGGAAAAATTCTTCCAAGCATATAATATTTTTGGGCTCAAAATGCTTCCAAACATATAATATGTTCACATAAAACAAACATATTAATGTTTCGGCAGTATCCAATAATATATGTGCTTCCTGCAAAATATGTTTGGAACATATGTTAAAGAAGCGATTTTTTTTGAGGGTGTAGTGTATACAATCTTGACCAGGAAGAAATTCTATTTCGATTTGGTATTTAGAGCTTCTAGTCACCAAAATTTTGATTCGACTTGCCTGAAATTAATCATTTAGAGGTATTTTAAATCCAACAATGGGTTCGCCAAATATGATGTGTATCGGTCCATGTTTTTATACCCTGCGCCACACTGTGGAACAGGGTATTATAAGTTAGTGCATATGTTTGTAACACCCAGAAGGAGACGAGATAGACGCATGGTGTCTTTGGCAATAATACTCAGGGTGGGTCCCTGAGTCGATATAACCATGTCCGTCTGTCCGTCCGTCCGTCTGTCTGTGAACACATTTTTGTGATCAAAGTCTAGGTCGCAATTTAAGTCCAATTGCCTTCAAAGTTGGCACATGTTCCTAATTTGGGTCAGAATAGAACCCTATTGATTTTGAAAGAAATCGGTTCAGATTTAGATATAGCTCCCATATATATCTTTCGCCCGATATGGACCCAGCAGCCAGAGTTTTATACCGATTTGCTTGAAATTTTGTACAAACATAACACTTAGTCGTATAGTCAAGTGTGTACAATTTGATTGAAATCGGTTCAGATTTAGATATGGCTCCCATATATATCTTTCGCCCGATATGGACTTATATGGCCCCAGAAGCCAGATTTTTGGCCGAATTTGGTTGAAATTTTGCACTAAGAGTACAATTAGTAGTATAGTCAAGTGTGCAAAATTTTATTGAAATCGGTTCAGATTTAGAAATAGCTCCCATATATATCTTTCGCCCGATATAGACTAATATGGTCCTAAAAGCTAGAGTTTTGGCCCAATTTGTTTGAAATTTTGCACTAGGAGTACAATTAATATTGCAGTTAAGTGTGCCAAATTTTATTGGAATCGGTTCAGATTTAGATATAGCTCCCATATATATCTTTCGCCCGATATGGACTAATATGGTTCTAATAGCTGGAGTTTTGACTCAATTTGGTTGAAATTTTTCACAGGGAGTAGATTTAGCATTGTAGCTATGCGTGCCAAATTTGATTGAAATCGGTTCAGATTTATATATAGCACCCATATATAGCTTTCGCCCGATTTACACTCATATGACCACAGAGGCAAATTTTTTACTCCGATTTAGTTGAAATTTTGCACAGGGAGTAGAATTAGCATTATAGCTATGCGTGCCCAATTTGGTTGAAATCGGTTCAGATTTAGATATAGCTTCCATATATATGTTTTTCTGATTTCGACAAAAATGGTCAAAATACCAAAATTTTCCTTGTAAAATCGCCACTGCTTAGTCGAAAAGTTGTAAAACTGACTCCAATTTTCCTAAGCTTCTAATACATATATATGGAGCGATAAATCATAATTAAACTTTTGCGAAGTTTCCTTAAAATTGCTTCAGATTTAAATGTTTCCCATATTTCTTTACTAAAATTGTGTTCCACCCTAGTGCATTAGCCGACTTAAATTTTGAGTCTATAGATTTTGTAGAAGTCTATCAAATTCTGTCCAGATGGAGTGATATTTAAATATATGTATTTGGGACAAACCTTTATATATAGCCCCCAACACATTTGACGGATATGATATGACATCGAAAATTTGGATCTACAAAGTGGTACAGGGTATAATATAGTCGGCCCCGCCCAACTTTAGACTTTCCTTACTTGTTTTTTATAACCCATGCATTGAAATAGCAATTTTTCACTTCTTGGCCCTCTAGATACGACAATTTTATTCAATTTCCATGAAATCGTAACTCTAAAGGCATTTTAGATCCATAAGAGATAAGTCAAATTTGGTTATATGGGTAAAAAATTAATGTTTGATCAAATATTTTATTTAATATGAATACAAATTTCTCCTGAAACTACGTACATGAACTTTAAATGGCTGGCATACCTATTGCGTACAAAATTTTGATGCAAGTAAAACAATCAGTAAAAACGTTAGCCAACGAACGCGTAATCTCACCAAACCCAATTTTCTCACAAAAATATACAGCAACTAAACAAACACATGTAAAAGTTCGAGACACTGTCATTCATTGCACCCAAACACATGCTCACGAATCAAAGGCAAAAATAATCTATCAAAATGTGGAGCGAAATTAACCAAAAACTACCAAGGTTAGGTTAGGTTGTAGAGGGTGACATCAATGTTCTTAAATTGATGCCCACTTAGACCAGTATAGGTCCATTGTGATCGCTCGATGTGATTTTTCAATCTTTCTCCTTCCGATGCGGTCCGCTTTGTCCCAGAAACTTCCACCTGCTCGTTCTTTTTGAAAGAAATCTCAGAATAACCAACCAGAGGCCCTGATGAATGGAAGTATGTTCCTTAAGCTGCACTCCCGCAGATCAGTGAGAGCCTGAAAGAAAAAGGAGCCCAGTATCTTGTTTCTTCTAAAAGATAAAGCTGGGCGTCAGTGCCCAGGAAGTGGTACGAGTCCTCCGTAACTTCCGGGCCCAGGCACCATCTACAGATATCATCGTCTTTAAGTCCTATTCTTACCAAGTGTGTTATGTCCTGCTATGATACCAATCAATGGCCGTAATTCCTCTCTGTTCATCGACAGCAAAATTTCACAGTTCCTACGTTTCTTTTCATCCCATATCAACTTGGTTTGTTCGCAACCATCCGAAGAGACCCAGCGTCTTCGCCATTGCTCATCATATTTAACCTCTATCCTGTAATGATAAGAAGATAGTGGAGGAAAAACGTCCGCTAGGACGTTGTTCGTTCCACTAGCACACTCCTTAGCCAGCACATCCGCTTTCTCATTTCCTATTATCCCATAGTGCCCAGGTACCCAGCACAGAGTTATATTATGCTGTTCAGTGAGGACCTTGAGCTCTCGACGACAGCGGCTGACTACCCTAGACCTTATGTCAGCACTGCACAATGCCTTTACGAAACAAAAAATCTTATTTTACACAATAATAATTATTTTTATAGGGCCTTTAATCAAAATGTTATTTCTATAGAAAATTTTGTTAAAATTTTATTTGTTTGGGAATAAACTAATGAAAGCTGAAAAGGAAAATTTTGCCTTTCGAAATAATGACATTTAGAGAAATTAGGTTTTAAATTCAAATTCAAACAAATTTATTTATTTTAATTTTTAAATGTGTAATGAGTTAAATTCATTATTTATGATTAGTTTTAAGTTTTAAATAGCATTTAAGTTTTACAAATAGATTTAGAAATTATTTACAAAACAAGATAGATTTAAGTTAGCTTTAAGGAAATGGTGTAATTACGGGCGAGTTTCAAATTCAAGTGCAATATTCAATTAGTTTGGCAATATAGATTTAAGTTAAAATTCAGTATATAATTTACATTACATTATTGTGCAATATAGATTTAAGGCAAAATATTTAAACATGTTATGTACAAGGTATGTTTGGTGTTGTGATTTTATTCTTTCTGATGCACTTTTATGTTGTATGTTTGGGTTTCGATGGGTTTTTGTTTGTGTCACTTGTTCACTGTATGTTTACCTGTAAAATATTTATGCTTTTAAAATGTTCACTTGTAAATTGTCTTTCCTTTAACTTGTAATGTTAATAATATTTCAAACAAAATTCAAGAACAAATTTATGCTACACTTTCACTTTCGCGGGGGCGGACGAGTTCGCACGTACGTATTTGTTTACTTCACGGTCGGTTCAAGACTGGTTCGTTGCCCTTTTGAGTGATGCTTAGCAGCATAAACAAAGCTTAGCGACAAAGCTACAAGCATCGATCAAAGGTCAAACTTTCCAGGTAAACAAATAGAAAAGCAAAAGGACACAACGATTAAAAATTATTTGTGCCGCTACGCACAGTGTTTCAAAACGGGTTCAAAGAAACTTTGAACATTATTTCTATAGAAAATTTTGTTAAAATTTTATTTCTACTGAAAATTTTGTCAAAATTTTATTTCTATAGAAACTTTAGTCAAAATTTTATTTCTACTGAAAATTTTGTCAAAATTTTATTTTTACTGAAAATTTTGTCAAAATTTTATTTTTACAGAAAATTCTGTCCAAATTTTATTGCTATAGAAAATTTTGACAATATTTTGTTTATATACAACATTTGTCAAAATTTTATTTCTATTGAAAATTTTATTTCTACTGAAAATTTTGTCAAAATTTTATTTCTATTGAAAATGTTGTCAAAATTTTATTTCCATAGAAAATTTTGTCAAAATTTTATTTCTATAGAAAATTTTGTCAACATTTTATTTATATAGAAAATGTTGTCAAAATTTTATTTATATAGAACATTTGTCAAAAAAATTTTATATAGAAAATTTTGTCAAAAATTTTATTTATATAGAAAAATTTGTCAACATTTTATTTCTATAGAAAATTGTATGAATATATTTTTTCTATAGAAAAATTAGTTGGAGAGGAATAATTTGCAAAATCTACCAAAACAAAAAGAATTCTAAAGGGTGATTTGTTAAGAGCTTGATAACTTTAAAAAAAAAAAAACGCATAAAATTTGCAAAATCTCATCGGTTCTTTATTTGAAACGTTAGATTGGTCCATGACATTTACTTTTTGAAGATAATTTCATTTAAATGTTGACCGCGGCTGCGTCTTAGGTGGTCCATTCGGAAAGTCCAATTTTGGGCAACTTTTTCGAGCATTTCGGCCGGAATAGCCCGAATTTCTTCGGAAATGTTGTCTTCCAAAGCTGGAATAGTTGCTGGCTTATTTCTGTAGACTTTAGACTTGACGTAGCCCCACAAAAAATAGTCTAAAGGCGTCAAATCGCATGATCTTGGTGGCCAACTTACCGGTCCATTTCTTGAGATGAATTGTTCTCCGAAGTTTTCCCTCAAAATGGCCATAGAATCGCGAGCTGTGTGGCATGTAGCGCCATCTTGTTGAAACCACATGTCAACCAAGTTCAGTTCTTCCATTTTTGGCAACAAAAAGTTTGTTAGCATCGAACGATAGCGATCGCCATTCACCGTAACGTTGCGTCCAACAGCATCTTTGAAAAAATACGGTCCAATGATTCCACCAGCGTACAAACCACACCAAACAGTGCATTTTTCGGGATGCATGGGCAGTTCTTGAACGGCTTCTGGTTGCTCTTCACTCCAAATGCGGCAATTTTGCTTATTTACGTAGCCATTCAACCAGAAATGAGCCTCATCGCTGAACAAAATTTGTCGATAAAAAAGCGGATTTTCTGCCAACTTTTCTAGGGCCCATTCACTGAAAATTCGACGTTGTGGCAGATCGTAAGTCTATTCATGATGAAATGTCAAAGCATACTGAGCATCTTTCTCTTTGACACCATGTCTGAAATCCCACGTGATCTGTCAAATACTAATGCATGCAAATCCTAACCTCAAAAGAATCACCCTTTACAAATCTACCAAACAGCAAAAAATCTAAAATTGTTGGTGGAGTTCTATCAACTGTGGCAACCGTGATCAAATGACATTTGAAATGGTTAGCTGTCCCAGCAAAAACTAGGTAACCACATCTCATTACAATTGACATTACCAGGAGTAAAGCTGTCATTACACGTTGCATTACATTGCGGCGAGTTATAATGACTAGCTTGTAATGACAAAAATAAATACTTCTCGGTAATTATTCTCAAATTTTTAGGCAAAGAATATGTAATGTAACGGTAATTCTGAAAATTTTTCCGTTAAGAATTTTTTTATCACAAATATTTCATAATAATTGTGTTTAATTACATTATCATATTATGTTTTAAATAAAGGCTTTTTTATACCTCATTCACATTACACTTCCAAAATGCGCTTAAACTAAATTTCAAATGCCATTTGCTTTATAAAAAAGAGACTTAAAATCCACTTTTAGTAGATTTCGAACCTTATGTGACTTGGCTATTGGATATATTATAACGTAATTCACGAATCCAACTCCCTTAAACAACCTACATTTATTTCTATTTGAAGTGTGAAATTAATTTGAGTGTAATCTTATTTAGATTATTTATTAGATTTTTTGTTTATTTATACAATATTCGTTTCTATTCAAGTAGTTCTCCTATTACGGCACCACTCGCCATATTTTGATCCATTGTAATCGGCGATAGAAATCAATATTTTCGAGATTTGGTTGCCTGAGACAATAAGTGGCTATTTTGCAAGCTTTGGTGTATCTACGAATAAGTCATTACATATTAGGTGATTATATGCTTTAAATGCACTACTTATTTTATGGCCGAAAGTATGCCTGGGGAGAAGTACTTTCCTCCTAGGACATGCGTATGTAAATGTAATCCGAAGCGATGCCAATTAATAAGTGGTTATTAATTTTTAAATAGGCTTACCTACAAGATTACCGGGTAATGAGAGTTTTTCCTGGGTGTTGGTTGATTTTTCTGTTTATAGAATGAGTCGGCTATACATGCAACGACAAAAACGGGTATCGTAAACGTTATTCTTCTGTTAAAGTGTATTGAATGTCTTGTAAAAAATGTCTTGTATTATAACGACAACATATTTTTTTGTTGCAAAATTTTTACTTGTTGCAATAAAAAAAAAACTTTTTATTGAAAAACAAGTAAGTCTAAAGTCGGGCGGGGCCGACTATATTATACCCTTCACCACTATGTAGACCAAAAATTTGTGTTACCATTTCAAATCCTTCAAATTTGTTGGGAGTTATTATGAAGGCTTTTATTAGAAATATTTATATAATTTATATACAATATGGATACAATTTTTTGTACTTCTATAAAATCTCTAGAATTAAAATTTAAATCGACTAACACCCTGGGATGAAACACAATGTTAGTTACAAAATATGGGAAATATAAAGCTAGAGCAATTTTAATGCAATTGTACGAAATAATATTTACGATTTATCGAACGAGAAATACGTATTCGAGATAAAGCAAAATTTAAGTAATATTTAAAATTTTTGCTACAGTGGCGATATTGGTTAAATCTCGGCATTATATGTGGTTAATTGTGGGTTGTGATATATTATTCGGCCTAGTTTATTTAAAACTCGACCGTTTTGTGGAAAGTGTGGTATTACAGTGTGAAATATGACTACGAAATCTGAACCAATTAGATCAAAAAGCATATTAAATATATTCTCTGTGAAAACTATCGAGTCAACTGAAGGAAACTCCCATTGAAAATGGGTCTAAAATATGAAATATTCTACTCAACTCTGGCATATATATACAAAATTTGAAGCAAATCAGGCTTCAACTCTGGCTTTTATGCAATTCAGACGAAATGTATATATGGAAGCTATATCTAAATCTGAACCGAGTTCAAACAAATTTGGCACAGTTAACCATACTATTAAACGTACACTCAAATCAGGGTAAAATTCTGGCTTTAGAGGGCATATAAGTGCAAATCGGACCAAAGGTATATATGGGAGCTATATCTAAATCTGAACCGATTTCAACCAAATATGGCACAGTTGATCATATTATTAAACGTACACTTTGTGCAAATTTTGAATCAAATCAGGGGAAAATTCTGGCTTTTGAGGCCATATAAGTCCAAATCGGTCGAAAGATATATATGGGAGCTATATCTAAATCTGAACCGATTTCAACCAAATTTGGCACAGTTAACCATATTATAAAACGTACTCTTTGTGCTAAATTTGAAGCAAATCAGGGTAAAATTCTGGCTTTTGAAGCCATATAAGTGCAAATCGGACGAAAGATATATATGGGAGCTATATCTAAATCTGAACCGATTTTAACCAAATTTGGCACAGTTAACAATATTATTAAACGTACTCCTTGTGCTAAATTTGAAGCAAATCAGGGTAAAATTCTGGCTTTTGAGGCCATATAAGTTCAAATCGGTCGAAAGATATATATGGGAGCTATATCTAAATCTGAACCGATTTTAACCAAATTTGGCACAGTTAACAATATTATTAAATGTACTCCTTGTGCTAAATTTGAAGCAAATTAGGGTAAAATTCTGGCTTTTGAGGCCATATAAGTCAAAATCGGACGAAAGGTATATATGGGAGCTATATCTAAATCTGAACCGATTTCAACCAAATTTGGCACAGTTAACAATATTATTAAACGTATTCTATGTGCTAAATTTGAAGCAAATCAGGGTAAAATTCTGTCTTTTGAAGCCATATAAGTGCAAATCGGACGAAAGATATATATGGGAGCTATATCTAAATCTGAACCGATTTAGCTGATGTTTTGCAGGTTTTACGTGACCGACAAAACATTCAGATGTACAAAATTTGAAGAAGATCGGTTCATAAATACGTGAATTATGATCAAATCGGTGATAAATATATATGGCAGCTATATCTAAATCTGAACCGATTTTTTCCAAAATCAATAGCGATTGTCTTTGACCCGAAGAAAGACCCCATGCCAAAATTGAGGACGATCGGACTTAAATTGCGAGCTGTACTTTGTGCACAAAATTACATATACAGACAGACGGACGGACAGACGGACAGACAGACAGACGGACATCGCTAAACCGACTCAGAATTTAATTCTAAGCCGATCGGTATACTAAAAGATGGGTCTATGACTATTATTTCTTGGCGTTACATACAAATGCACAAACTTATTATACCCTGTACCACAGCAGTGGTGAAGGGTATAATCAGAGTCCAGAATAGTCTATAATAGCTACTACCTTAACCTGACCTAACCTAACCTAAGCATTGGTCTTTATTGGTTTTATATAGTAATATGCAATTCCGAACATCCCTCGCAAATTTAAGCAATTTTTCGGAATACATACATGTAAAATTACATTTATTTGGTATTTTTGACTATGGCAACGCAATGTGTAAAATTGAAGTATAGATGACACTGTACAATAAAAAAACTAGCCCTCTTTAACTCTAAAGTATAGATGGCAATATCCAATTGTAAAATTATACATCTAACTTGTACTAATTACTGAAGAGGGCGCTGTTATATTTCAATATCACAGATCTTATGTATAGATGGCGCTGTTACAATTGTAAAATTATGCATATCACTTGCACTACTTAGTGAAGATGGCGCTGTTGTATTTTATATCAAATACCTTATGTATAGATGGCGCCGTTACAATATAAAGTACTAAAACATTTCTAAGTTGAGATGGCGGTATTTTCAGTTTAACAAGCAAACAAAACTTACATACTGTAATCATTTAAGTACAGATGGCGCTGTCCACACTGCTTATTTCATTGTATATCATGCGCTTTACAAACTATCAGTTATTCCGGACGACAGTGCTCGTGTCGAACATATCTCATATATTGTGCACATTATAAGTTAAGTCCGAAAGCATAATCGATACTGCTGCATGTTTATGGGATCGATAACACATTTACCGATTATTTAGTCATCGCCGACAAGTCGTATCGATCCGACACACTGTAAGATTCTTTATAAACACCGACATTCCGTCCGGAATAACTGATAGTCTGTAAAGCGCATCAGCTAGGGCTGTCACCAGGGATAAATACCGTCTCGAAATACCGCGATTTTCGGGACGGGAATAATCTCAAATCCCGGTATTTTTTATTTTGAATCCCGGGATTTTTCGGGATCCCGAAAAACTATTTCAAATACGTTAAAATTGTGGATTTTAATGATTGTTTATTACAGCCTGTTTCTGTATGTCGATCGAGCTCTATCGATCGACTGGAATGCATAGAAACAGCTGATTTCTGGTTATAAATTCAGCTGTTTGTGTCGATTTCGGTCGATCGACTGAGCTCGTTCGACATACAGAAACAGGCTGTTAATAACTTAAAGCCTTCACTCAGTTTAAACGGCCCTTAGATTTCATACCCGATAAATTTAGTTAATAAACATTTAAGGCCGGTATGTACCTCTAGCGAAAAATTTCATTCCCATAAGAAATGCATTGCTATTTACAGGGTTGTCAAAAGCATATTTTGGCAGCAAACATTTAATTTATTACAATCATTGTGTGCGTAAAAGTTTTAAAAGGTCTGTAAATAATAAACAATTTATTTGAGGAATATTTGGAACATATATTAACAATTTTTAAAAGCGATTAGCTGGTTTAAAATTTGTGTACACAGCCCTTTTTTTTTGTTGTAGACTTAAATAAATGTTTGCTACCGAAAATTTCGCTAGAGGTGCATACCGGTCTTTATAGTACACCTTGAGTAAGAATTTATTATACATGAGGTATACTAAACATCACAATTTCATAAAAAATTGAAATAAACGATAAGTTCCTTTAAATAATGAGTTCATGTGAAATGGTTCGTGCCACATAAAATAAAAAGCAATACTTAAAGATCCGTCGAAAATATGACAAGATCGCGTTTCAAATTTGGATGCCGTGATAATTTTACTTAAATCGAAGAACAAAAGGATTATCACAAGCGATATGAAATTGATTTTTTATTTATTTTTGTCATCATATTTTTATACCCTCCATCATAGGATGGGGGTATATTAACTTTGTCATTCCGTTTGTAACACATCGAAATATTGCTCTAAGACCCCATAAAGTATATATATTCTGGGTCGTGGTGAAATTCTGAGTCGATCTAAGCATGTCCGTCCGTCCGTCTGTTGAAATCACGCTAACTTCCGAACGAAACAAGCTATCGACTTGAAACTTGGCACAAGTAGTTGTAGGTCGGATGGTAATGAAAATGGGCCATATCGGTCCACTTTTACGTATAGCCCCCATATAAAGGGACCCTCAGATTTTGATTGTGGAGCCTCTAACAGAAGCATATTTCATCCGATCCGGCTGAAATTTGGTATATGGTGTTGGTATATGGTCTCGAACAACCATGCAAAAATTGGTCCACATCGGTCCATAATTATATATAACCCCCATATAAACCGATCCCCAGATTTGGCTTGCGGAGCCTAAAAGAGAAGCAAATTTCATCCGATCCGGCTGAAATTTGGTACATGGTCTCTAACAACCATGCAAAAATTGGTCCACATCGGTCCATAATTATATATAGCCCCCATATAAACCGATCCCCAGATTTGGCTTGCGGAGCCACAAAGGGAAGAAAATGTCATCCGATCCGGCTGAAATTTGGTACATGATCCCTGCCAACATTTTTTGAATTTGGGGGCGCTTCTGAGAATCCCCACTACGTCGAAAACAGTCGTATACGATATCCAAAACTCCTCGGAAAAGCGCCGTCACTATTGAGAAGTTGTACCACGCCAAGTTACTACAAAAAAGTATCGCATGAGTGCAACTATTAGGAGCCCTTATGGATACATTTAGAAGGACGCCAATAAGAGCCCCTCCAAACAAACAGACCAAGTGCATTTTAAGATAGTTGTAAAAGAATCATTGTGGTCAAGTAAAACACGATTGTTTAGATGTTTATTAATTTTATGAAACATTTATAAATTCTCATAAATATAACATTTATACGACTGCCACATCACATTTAACACATTTTTATGCATTAATACGAGATTGATGTTGAGTTACAAGTTGTAAGTTAAATGTTGTAGCGTCTATCAGCCAATACTTTTATTCCCAATGGAGGCAGCGTGTCTGGAAAAATATTTGAAAAACTATCACTTTATTCCATTTGGAAAGTCAAAAATTGTTCACCATATACCTTTCACAATTTTAAGCGTAATATCTATGTTTTCAGAACTTTATTTTCGTTTTTATTTAAATAAAATATAACAAGCTGGTTGCGCTTGGCGTTTCACAAAAAATAAAATGGCTCTTCTAACAGTAGTGATGGCAAAATACTTTCATGTACATTTTGTACTTTTTGATATGCTGCCCCCATCACAGTTCGCGATGGTTGTGGTGACATTTACGAGTCTGTGGTAGCGATGAGGATGAAATGGAACTTTGAAATGCTGGCAGGGATGTTGGTATATGGTCTCTAACAACCATGCAAAAATTGGTCCATATCGGTCTTTAATTATATATAGCCCCCATATAAACCGATCCCCAGATTTGGCTTGTGGAGCCTCTAAGAGAAGCATATTTCATCCGATCCGGCTGAAATTTGGTACATGGTGTTGGTATATGGTCTCTAACAATCATGCAAAAATTGGTCCACATCGGTCCATAATTATATATAGCCCCCCATATAAACCGATCCCCTGATTTGGCTTGCGAAGTCTCCAAGAGAAGCAAATTTCATCCAATCCGGTTGTAATTTGGAACATGGTGTTAGTATATGATCATTAACAACCGTGCCAGAATTGGTCCATAACGGTCCATAATTATATATAGGCCCCATATAAAACGTTCTCCAGATTTGACCTCCGGAGCCTCTTGGAGGAGCAAAATTCATCCGATCCGGTTCAAATTAGGAACGTAGTGTTAGTATATGGTCGCTAAGGACCATACCAAAATTGGTCCAATCACACAAAAATTGGTCCATATCGGTTTATAATCATGGTTGCCACTAGAGCCAAAAATAATCTACCAAAATTTTATTTCTATAGAAAATTTTGTCAAAATTCTATTTCTAGAGAAAATTTTGTTAAAATTTTATTCCGTTCATAATAAAATTTTCATCATTGCTAAAATTTTATTTTTATAGAAAATTTTGTCAAAATTTTATTTCTATAGAAAATTTTGTTCAAATTTTATTCGGTTCATAATCAGGTTGCCACTCGAGCCAAAAAATAATCTACCAAGATTTTATTTCTATAGAAAATTTTGTTAAAATATTTCTATAGAAAATTTTGTTAAAATTTTATTGCTCTAGAAATTCTTGTCAAAATTTTCTTTCTATAGAAAATTTTGTGAAAATTTTTATTTCTATAGAAAATTTTGTGTAAATTTTATTTCTATAGAAAATTTTGATATAATTTTATTTCTGTAGAAAATGTTGTCAAAATTTTATGTCTACTTTGTCAAACTGAATTATATACGTATTGGATCGATCTTTTTTGATTTAATATATTATATACCACGTATGGACTTACATACAATTTAGAAGATGGTGTTAGGAGGTGTTAAGATACCTTGCCATTGGCAAGCGTTACCGCAACTTAAGTAATTCGATTGTGGAATGCAGTGTTTAGAAGAAGTTTCTACGCAATCCATGATGGAGGGTACATAAGCTTCGGCCTGGCCGTATATACTTGTTGTTTTTCTTTTCTTCACAATGTTGACTTGGACTAAGTGTTCGTTAAGTATGATAGCAATTTAAAATTGCTCTTATGTTCTTTTATTGTTTTTTGTTAACAAAATTGAATTAAACTAAATTGGTTTAATCCCTGCCAGCATTTCAAAGTTCCATTTCATCCTCATCGCTACCACAGACTCGTAAGTGACTCTACAGCAATCGCCAACTGCGATGGGGGGAAGCATATTCAAAAGTTCAAAATCTACATGAAAGTATTTTGCCATCACTACTGTTAGAAGAGCCATTTTATATTTTGGGAAACGGCAAGCGCAACTAGCTTATTATAATTTATTTAAATAAAAACGAAAATAAAGTGCTGAAAATATAGTTATTACGCTTAAAATGGTGAAAGGTATATGGTGAACAATTTTCGGATTTCCAAATGGAATAAAGTGATTGTTTTTTCAGATATTTTTCCAGACACGCTGCCTCCATCGAGAATAAACAAACAGCTGATAGATGCTGCAACATGCATCCAGAAAAAAACTGAACTTTATGTTATGCTATGTTCCCACCGACTCGTTTTCCTCTTTCGTTTTTCCAAAACATTTCACCGTTCACACCGGGTTGAGATGTTTTAGTTTGACAGTTACCATGGCAACTAGAAATTCACATTTATTCGAAATTCACATATATGCAACGTTTGTCCACATAATTACCGCGAGCGCAAAGGGGAAAAAAATTTTATGTTATTTTCACATGTCCATGTTCTTAAAAGCCTTTGGTTATTCCTTTTTTTCTATGAAACTTATCTTAATATTTTGACATATATTTTGAATAGGGTATGTTATTCGGGGTATATTCCAAATTAGGTGGATTCACATTCTAAAATTGACGTGTTTTGGAGGAAAACTTGTGTTTTGAACTTGTTTTATAGTATGGCGAAAACGACTCGTTTTGAAGTGCTTATAAAGGGAAAACATTTCAAACCCCAAAACATGTTTGGTGAGAACGCCGTATTAGTTCATGAACATTAGTTGGTTTTAGTTAAATTTTGCACAATATGAGTAAATGTTCCTTATTTGAATAAGTTTTTGCTAACTTGAATGGCGTGAACTAAAAATAAGAAAAAAAGTTGTATACAAATATAGTGCACAATTTTACTACAAAATAAAATAGTTCATATTTTCCTAAGTTTGCCTAAATTGATAGGCTCTAAAATGAGTAAATTTTACTAAAATTATACCTGTCTTGAACTTCGTACAGCGCTAAAGACATTTTAACAATTTTTGAACCCAATTTTTTCTTTCAACATATGAAATTTTCTTAAACAACAGAAAAAAAATTAATTATTTAAAAAAAAAATCCTTCAGTTTGACAAAAAGTACTAACTTATTTATAACATGTTGCAATTAGAAAACTATTTTAGTTAAAATTTTCTAAAATAAACCTACATTTTCTTCCACGGTGGGTTCACTTTTTTTGGGTGTATAACTTGCTACGTGTAGATCAACATTGTTCTTTTATTAATGAAAAATTTAGGTTAAATGTGATGAGATAAATGGAAAAATGTTATATTTATAAGAATTTATACATTTTTAATCAAATTAATAAACATCTACACAATCGTGTTTTACTTGACCTCAATGATTCTTTTACAACTACCTTAAAGTGAACTTTTTCTGATAGTTTGAAGGGGCTCTTATTGGCGTCGTTCTAAATTGATCCAAAAAGGCACATAATAATTACACTGATGAGAAACTTTTTTGTAGTAACTTGGCGTGGTCAACTTCTCAATAGTGACGGCGCTTTTCCGGCGAGTTTTTGATGTCGTATACGATTATTATCGACGTGGTGGGGATTCTCAGTAGTGCCGTCAAATTCAAAAAATGTTGGCAGAGATGTCTTTGTATAGTAACCAGAGAATGAAGCCGACCCATTTTTGGCGGCGGCGGCGGACACTAAATTTTTGCCTCCGGCGGCGGCGGCTTGACGGCTGAGCCGATATAAATTTGTTCACTCGGCGGCGGGCAATTATCCATTATAAAATCAATTTGAAGTTAATCGAATGGTAAAGAGATTAGTTGTACAACCTATCTTACAAACAAACTTACTTTTCGTTCAAATTTTCTGAGCTAAATTTTTGCTAAATTATTATAGCAGCTTAAATATGATTGGTTGTGTTAAAAATTTTGGAAAAAATAAGACAATTATATGTAAATTTTTCTGATTTAAATCGACATTTTTGATTAATTGGCGGCTAAATTTGAGTCGAGATGAATCGACATATTCGACGGCGGCGTCGACTGGCAAAAAATGGTCGGCGGCGTCTGAAATCGGCGGCGCGACTCGGCGGCTTCGTTCTCTGATAGTAACTTGTCTTGGTACAACTCAAGGCATATTAAAGAGGTAAAGTCATACAATCAGGTGACTAATATCGACATTCATCTTGTCAAAGGCTTTGTTTACGTTTAGTAGGTTTGTTTACATTCTTTGTGTACATAAATATTACAATACAACAACACTAGACATACAAAAAATGTCAACTTAAGTGACCTGCCATTTTAGTTTGACTTTCTAAATATCATGGGGTGTACACACGTTTGCTCGTGACTTTACCTTTAATTAATATGCCTTGGGCAGAGAATGAAGCCGCCGAGTCGCGCCGCCGATTTTAGCCGTCGCCGACCCGTTTTTAGCAGTCGACGCCGCCGCCGAATATGTCGACTCATCTCGACTCAAATTTAGCCGCCAATTAATCTAAAATATTGATTTATATCAGAAAAATTTAATAATATTTGTTATAGTTTTTGCCAAAATTTTGAACTTTCCACTTTTAATCAATTAGTATCAAGTTGCTATAATAGTTTTACAAAAATTTAGCTCAAAAAATTTGAATGAAATGTAAATTTGATTGTAAGATTGGTTGTACAACTAATCACATTACAATTGGGAAAACTTCAAATTGATTTTATAATAGATAATTTTGCGCCGCCGAACAGACAATTTTTTATCGGCTTAAGGTGGGTACTATGTTTGTTGGCACGAAAAAAACTTCACTTAACCATTCTTTCGCGTTGAAAAATGAGAGTGTTGACAATACATTTCGAACGAAGAAAACAGCTATTTTGGAGCTATTCCGCGTTTATTTTTCCGCAATTTAATTGACAACATCGCCAAATGTCATACTATTTTTACTTATACATACGCAGCAGCTGATTGTTTACATACACGCATTCATGATAATTGTTTTGAAAAGTGTTTTTCTACCAGTTTTTGGATTGTTTTGCAAAAAAATCTCATACAGCACTGGACACTAATAATTGTTAAGAATAAAGCTCCAGCCGCTCTACTCCTGGTGTCTTACCACATTCTGCAACAGCTTTTACAACATGTGGTACATTGTCTTCTTCAGCTTTTCCAAATGGATACCGTCAATTTGTAACGCACATCAAAAAAACATATAATTCCGGTGTTATGCTAACTTTTACATCATGCGCAGCAATGGACTCATTCATCAACAAACTTAATTCGTTGGTGTCCACAATATCTACACAATCGCATTGCAATACCATGCTGTTGCCGCCTCACTAGCAATTTCAAATCCAGTGGCCACCACCACGGTTCCCACAAAGGATAATAACGCCATTGCATTTGCCAATGTTGTTACATCGGGGGGAACAACCAACTTAAGCCCATAACTCAAGTTCAAGGGTAGTCCCTAAGCCAAAGTCACTGTTCCCGACTTATATTTCGTCACAAAGGGATGTTAGTGTTCTATACCAGACTCTTCGTTGACTGAAATTAATACATTGAGAAGCAATTGGCTGGTTTACTGAAGGATGTTATACTCTCCCAATGTATAAGTTCCAATAACTATTTCAGTCACGTTATGAAATTCAACCAGTGTTTTGAATTGATATAATGCAAGAATGCCGCTAACTGAAATTTAAAAGCCACAACGAAATTAAATCGTTTCATTCCAGCCTATCGCAATCATTTTGGACAAATGATGAATACAAGAAAATTATTTTGCTATTTAAATAAAAATTATTTAATTATTTGCTATAAACATTTATTTTGGATATAACTTTGTTCAGAAAAATTTACTAATTTTATATTAAAAAGTATAAAACGTATAAGACCACCCAATTACTTATACCCCGGAATATAAAAATAAAACAAGTTCGATTATAATTTTATTATGATTTTTTATTAATTTGTACATTTATACACCAATTAAAGACCCTAGAACACAATGTTTTCTTTTCTGGATTATCAGCTTTCTTTCATTAATATTGTTATATTTAAAAATTTTTAATTATCATTTCTCATATTTAGCTTTCATGTTGTTTCCATTAAAAATTAAAATTGCATTAACATTTCTTTTGTTCAGTTCTCATTCATTTACGCCTCTTAAGGCCGGTACTATGTTCATTCTCGCGAAAAAATTTTATAGAAACCATTATTTCGCACATAGAAAGCGGTGTTTATTTAGGTAACTTGGAGCGCTAATTTACAGGGAGCGATATTGAATTAAGTTGGTGGTTGCTGTTTGTTATTACAAAATTAACATGTTATTTTCCTTGGGCAATTGATCTGCTGCTCCTTTGATCCTTTGTATAGTTTCGGAACAAAAATATAATCCGTGTTTGTGTTATAAACCCACACAAATAGTTTTCATAAATAAATTATTTCTAAATTCACATTGCAAATGGCGCCATGCTATAAACGTCAGTTTTTCAACTCGAAAAAAACAAAGTACCACAAATGGAAAAATTTCGCTAGTTTTTCGCATTTTTTAATTTTGTAAGGAGTTTCAACGCGAAAACCGAACAGAGTACCGGCCTTTACACACAAAAAACGAGCTCGCTTAACAAATAGAAAAGGGAGCAATTACGAGGAGCGGTAAAATAATAAAAAAAATACAATTCATTTCTTTGTAAAAAATGGGTGTTGAATGTAGAAGCACTGGGTTTACAGAGATAAGACGAAATCGTTTTTAAGCATATTTTAAAAAAGAAATCTTCATCGATTACATCTGCAGTATTATGACAATTAGCTTCTTCTACTTCTTCGTGTTCTGTGCAAACATTATGTAGCATAACATTAGTCAATTCTAAATTAGCAGGGGATGATGATAAATGGTGGCCTGGTTGTATCTCTACAATATGACGCTGATGGAATGCTATTGTTGCTGATGGCTGAAGCGATGATGGTACTGTTGTAATAGGCGGAGTTTCCAAAGGGCACCGGTCGCCGATTGGAAACTCCTAGAAGACATTCCTTAGGGGTAAAATTTCACCCGGCCACTTCTTCGCCAGCAAAATCCAATTTAACAACATCACCTGGTAAACATTCCTCCACATCAACTTCATTCTCTGCCGTATTTATACGGTGCAATGTCATTGTAATATCTGGACCAGACTTAAGTCCCACGGTAGCTCCTGCTAAAGCCATTGTAGCGGTGGGAACAACAACATTCGATCCAGCTGCTGGTGATACTATTGTGGATGATTGTGAAACCACCATTGCATTAGTATTGCATTTGTATTACTAACGGCAGCAACAGTCGATATTGCATTTGAAGAATTAGTAATAGTGGCTAATGTTGGAGTAGTATTTGCTGCCACCCCAATGGGACCACTCACTACTTGGGCGGCCGTTGTATTTGGTTGTTGCAATACAATATTTGCGGTCACAGCCACTGTGGTCGTGGCAGTGTTGAGGGTGCTATGTTGGAGTTGTTCACTGTAGCTGATGTAGTGGCTGCAATTGTGGGTGTCAGGGATGTGAGGGCAGATGCTACTGTGGCAGAAACGGCTACAGAACCAGATGCTGTTATATATGTTATATACATATAGCACTCCGTTATTTTTATTTCGTCAATCTAATTGCATTTTTAAATAACAACGCGAACCACTTTTGTATTCTAATTTAACACAAATCATTTGAATAAATCAATTATTTCTTAATTCACATTACAAATGGCGCCATGTTTTGAAACTAACTAATCTCAACATATGGAAGGATTTAAAGCCGACCTAATTAGGGACTATGCACTTTATGCCAGTTTTTCGACTCGAAAAAAAAACAAAGTACCACAAATGAAAAAATATTTCGGTAGTTTTTCGCATTTTTGGTTTTGTATGGGATTTCGCTTCGGAAACCGAACATAGTACCTACCTTTAGCCGTCAAGCCGCCGCCGCCGGAGGCAAACATTTAGTGTTAGCCGCCGCCGACAAAAATGGGTCGGCTTCATTCTCTGGCCTTGGGTACAACTTTTGGATATCGTATACGACTAGTTTCGACGTGGAAAGGTTTCTCAGAAGAGATATCCAATTCAATAAATGTTGGCAGAGTACAACTTACTTTACTATATCTCATCTATAAATGTCATTAGGATTTGAGTTTATAAACCTTAGGATCCCAGATCGTTTACCGTGAATGAAGACACCAATTTGTTAATAACAGAAAAAAAAATAAAAAGCCCCAAATTGGGATTATATTTTTGGGACCACGAAAAAGTCAGAGATAAAAAATCTCGGATTTAGGATTAATTCCTTTCCGTAAATCCCTGGATTTCGGGATGAATTCGGAATGTCCTTCCTAATTTCATCATACACGTTTATGTCGTAAATAAAAGCGAAGCAACTTTGTTGTAGCACAAGTGTCTATACCTGCAAAATGTTTTTATGTAAACATTTGTATTGGCAACACTGGTAAGCCAAAAAATTGCACTAAATATTTTGCCGGTATTGAAACGTCATCGTCAGTAAAAGTAAAATATTGCAAATATGGAATTTATTGTTGTAAAAAACGAAGCCGAAGTGATTGAGAAATTAAAAGAACAAATAGAACAACGTTCTGAGGAAGCATTAAAAACCAGAGGTGTCTTTCGTATAGGTCTATCAGGTATGTTGGATATGGATTATCTACAGGTGGTAGTAAATTTTCGGCCCAGGGGTTCCCAAATTGGCCATAGCCAAAAGGTTTTGGAGAATATATGTTTCCAATTAAATAAATATTTAATCCGGTACTATATTAGACACACGAATATCAAATTATTGCAAAAGCTTGGAGGGCGACTATATGTAGCAGTTATCTTATCCTTAGCTAGGCTTGTTTAGTGCCTACTCCTTCAACGTCTTTAAAGTTCTGCGCTTATAGAAATGTTCACAAAGTAGAAAGAAAGGATTAACTAATGACTTAAGCACACTAAAATATACTGTTCTCTTTTCGAATTCTGGGATTAAACTCATATTCTCTCAGTAATCCCTACTATAAAAAGTAGGACCGTTGTTATTAAGTTTAAGATAGTAGGGACTGCACTCATTGGACTGCAATGTTTAAATTCTCGATTCATTGGTTGCTTATTAACATCGGTCCAAAAGGCTTTTACAGTATTTTATTTTACAACCGTATTATCTAAGTTAAATTTATGGGATTTCTGGATCTTTATGAACCTTGTATGTTTAAGTTGTAAAGGATTTTAAATTTCTCTCGATCGGGAGATAGAGCTATATCAGAAAATTGATAGGTATAAACCACAATTGACACATAAATGTGTGGTTCCAAATCAACACTACAGCAAATCAGATATTTCTCTCAAGAAATTAACACATTGAGTGCCAAGGGGTTTTGACGAAAACCTTCCCCGCGTGCCAGGCACATATTTTGCTCTAAACTGGTGTAAAAATAGAAAATATTCAGTTCTACGCCAATCCCGGATGATTTTGTGGTTTATTTTGGATTTTATAACGTTATTATGTCGAACATTTCCGTACGACGTGGCACTGCACGACGGAATTGCAATCGTAAAACTCGCTGTCGTACGAAAATTTTTTTTTAAACATTGTTCTTTACATTTATTGTAATTTTTTATACCCTCCACCATAGTATATTAACTTTGTCATTCCGTTTGTAACACATCAAAATATTGCTCTAAGACCCCATAAAGTATATATATTCTGGGTCGTGGTGAAATTCTGAGTCGATCTAAGCATGTCCGTCCGTCCGTCTGTTGAAATCACGCTAACTTCCGAACGAAAAAAGCTATCGACTTGAAACTTGGCACAAGTAGTTGTTATTGACGTAGGTCGGATGGGCCATATCGGTCCACTTTTACGTAGAGCCCCCATATAAACCGACGCTCAGATTTGGCTTGCGGACCCTCTTGGAGGAGGAAAATTCATCCGATCCGGTTGAAATTTGGTACATGGTCTCTCACAACCATGCAAAAATTGGTCCAAATCGATCCATAATTATATATAGCCCCCATATAAACCGATCCCCAGATTTGGCTTGCGGAGCCTCTAAGAGAAGCAAATTTTATCCGATCCGGCTGAAATTTGGTACATAGTGCTAGTATATGGTCTTTAACAAACATGCAAAAATTGGTCCAAATCGGTCCATAATTATATATAGCCCCCGTATAAACCCATCCCCAAATTTGGCTTGCGGAGCCTCTAAGAGAAGCAAATTTCATCCGATCCGCCTGAAATTTGGTACGTAGTGTATGTATATGGCTCCTAACAAACATGTAGAAATTGGTCCACATCGGTCCATAATTATATATAGCCCCCATATAAACCGATCCCCAGATTTGGCTTGCGGAGCCTCTAAGAGAAGCAAATTTCATCCGATCCGCCTGAAATTTGGTACGTGGTGTAGGTATATGGCCTCTAACAGACATGCAGAAATTGGTACACATCGGTCCATAATTATATATAGCTCCCATATAAACCGATCCCCAGATTTGGATTGCGGAGCCTCTAAGAGAAGCAAATTTCATCCGATCCGCCTGAAATTTGGTACGTGGTGTAGGTATATGGTCTCTAACAACCATGCAAAAATTGGTCCATATCGGTCCATAATTATATACAGCCCCGATATAAACCGTTCCCCAGATTTGATCTCCGGAGCCTCTTGGAGAAGCAAAATTCATTCGATCCGGTTGAAATTTGGAACGTGGTGTTGTTGTTGTTGTTGTAACAGTTTATTGTGATCTCATCCATTTCATGTTATACGCGTGGTACATCAGCTTGTTGGCAGATCAAGGAACTCTGCGACTAAGATGGGGTGTGTCCAGAGTGATCTGGTGGTAAGTCGGGTTGGTTTGGCTGGGCAAGAGAAAAGATGACGCGTGTCGTGTGGCCCTTGGTTGCAAATTGGACAAACGTCAGCTACGCTGCTATCAATCACCGATAAGTAGGAATTGAGGCGGCTGCACTTGCCTGATCTTAATTGGGCCAAAACTACCCTAGTCTGCCGTGGGAGGTCTCTTTCCTCCGGTGCTATGGGCGGTGGTCGGACTCCAAGAACAGGATTAACCTTGTAGCTTCTCACCGCTTCAGCTACAGTATCCTCATGAATCCTGTTCAAACCTGCCTGGTACGCTGCTTGATCTAGAGGCTCTCTTTTATAGCGCTGGATCTCGCGCTCTAGATTATGTATATCAACCCTTACGTTCCTGGGTGGTGGTTGTGTATCCATAAGATGGTGGTTTGGATGATTACTGCGATAACAACCCAGGAGATACTGCTTTGACAACATGTAGTTGTGTCTTCGCACAGGGATGATCTTTGTCTCCACATAAAGGTGATCCAGGGGTGTGCTGCGGAGACACCCAGTCGCAGTTCTAAGAGCAGCGTTCTGGCAGGTTTGTATGTTATTCCACTGCGTATCACTGGTCTGCGGTGTCCACACTGGCGCTGCATAGTTTACCACTGACCGGCCAATTGCCTTATAAGTAGTTAGCAAGGTTTCTTTGTCCGCACCCCAAGTACTGCCGGCTAGTGACTTAAGGACCTTGTTTCTACCACGGAGCTTATTACAAATTGCAGTGGCATGGGCAGATGACCTAAAAAGGCTGTCGAATGTGACCCCAAGAATCTTGGGGTAATTTGTGGTCGGAATTATTACTCCATCGACTCTGATATTCAACTGCCTGCGCACTTCTGCCGTCCATGTAGTAAATAGTGTGGCTGAGGATTTGGTGGGGGATATCCTCAAGTTTATCGCAGTGAAATAACTGGTAAGATTAGCTATGTAGACGTTCAACCGATCGCAAATGTCATCAACATTGGGCCCAGATGCCAAGATTGTACAGTCATCCGCATATGATACAATCTCGACGCCGTCAGGAGGGGGTGGAATCGAGGACATGTAGAGGTTAAACAGTGCCGGAGATATCACCCCACCTTGGGGAACTCCCTGTTTAACTCTACGCGGTCTTGACTTTCTGTCCCTGAATTCCACGTACGACTGGCGTCCACACATATAATTCAGCACCCAACGCTTCGCTCCTGCCGGTAGGGACGTATTCTCGATGTCCTCAAATAATGTGGCATGGTTGACCGTATCGAATGCTTTCGATAGGTCAAGCGCCACGAGGACCGTCCTGTGACACGGCCTGAGCTGGTTAAGTCCCTTATTAATATGTGTCGAAATGGCATGTAAGGCTGTTGTCGTACTATGCGCCTTACGGAATCCATGTTGATGGTGGGCAGCTGGAAAATTCTCCACAAGGCTGGGGAGGAGTAGTGCCTCAAGTGTCTTGGCTACTGGCGAAAGAAGGGATATCAGGAGAGAATGCCAAAGTTCATGGTGGGCATTAAAATCTCCTAGAACCAATCGGTTATGCCCGCTCAACATCCACTCAATGTTTGGGCTATAACCAGGAGCACAGCTACCAACCGGCGGTATGTACACATTGTATAGCTCTATCTCGGCAGCCCCACACTTAACTGCTACCCCCATACATTCCATGTACGGGTCATTAGTGTCTAGCACAAGCGTGATAGGTCTATACTGCACGGAACGGTGTAATATGAAAGCCAGGCCACCACCTCCATTTCTTGTGCGATCCTTCCGTAGGACATTGTACCCATCACAATGTCGTAGGCTGCAGGTGGGATTCAGCTTTGTTTCCTGGATCGCCGCGACCCTTATCCTTTTCCGATTCATAAAGTCTACGATCTCACTAATCTTACCACGGAGCCCGTTGCAATTAAATTGCAAAAATGATGCACTCTCCGGAACTGGTACAACAATATTCGGTGTAAGATGCTGCGGCGGAGAATATTGTTGTGCGGGAGAAGTCGGTGGGGTCACATAATCAGATGACCCACTGCTGCTGTCATTGGCACAGCATCCTGCCACGAAGTCAGTTTGACTATACTCCCGCAGCGATGTTAGGCCGGAGCAGTTCCGGAAGTGCACCCATTCCATGCACCGGTTACACCTCACCGAAACCGAGCGATGGTGAATTCGATTTCGGCAGACGGCACAGTACCATGGTCCGGGGTTTTCCTCTATCCCGGCTCGGACCAAAAGCAGGCGGAGAAGGCTCCCCGGGATGCACCTTCTCCAACACGAAAAAACGGACGAGACAACACGTACACTGAGGTGGCAGCCGCTGGCCGATGGCTGGTATCCATCGGGTCAATCCGGTGCGTAGAACCCGCCGCCGTGGGATTGGGAACGTGGTGTTAGTATATGTCCGCTAATAACCATGCCAAAATTGGTCCATATCGGTCTATAGTTATATATAGCCGATCCCCAATCACACAAAAATTGGTCCATATCGGTTCATAATCATGGTTGTCACTCGAGCCAAAAATAATCTACCAAAATTTTCTTTCTATAGAAAATTTTGTAAAAATTTTTGTTCTATAGAAAATTTTGTCAAAATTTTATTTCTATAGAACATTTTGTCAAAATTTTATTTCATATTTGTTGTTTTGATCTCAGCTTTAAAACCATTGTGTTGGCTAAAATACAAGAGTAGCTTAACCAACAGAGGAAAATAATGTTTGTCAAATTTATTTGGGCAAAGCCCTATAGACTGCAAGATGGTTGGATGGACGCACGTTTCGGAATTACTACATTCCTCAAAGCTATCAACCAATTATCAGAACAAATTCTGGTAGTTCACCAAACACAAAGTGAACCACACTTGAACCTTCCGAAAAAAGGTTTATGATAGCCGGCTTATGCCGAAATAAATTCATACAAACATTTCTCTTTTCCTTTGCTACCATCAAATCATCGATTTGAGTGCAGTTAGCTGGGTTTACTTTGAGCGTGCTTCCTCTTACTTCATTCATGTTTTGTTTTTCATTGTTAGTCAACACAATGGTTTTAAAGCTGAGATCAAAACAACAAATATGATTGAAGTACAAACCCACAATAAAAAACAAAACACGAAAGAAAATTTTATTTCTATAGAAAATTTTGTCAAAATTTTATTTCTATAAAAAATTTTGCCAAAATTGTATTTCTATAGAAAATTTTGTCAAAATTTTATTTCTATAGAAAATTTTGTCCAAATTTTACTTCTATAGAAAATGTCAAAATTTTATTTCTATAGAAAATTTTGTCAAAATTTTATTTCTATAGAAAATTTTGTCCAAATGTTACTTCTATAGAAAATGTCAAAATTTTATTTTGTCAAAATTTTATTTCTATAGAAATTTTTGTCAAAACTTTATTTCTATAAAAAAAATTGTCAAAGTTAATTATATACGTATTTAATCGGCCTTTTTTAGTTCAACATATACCAGTACGGTATGGAATACCTGGCAATTTAGAAGACGGTGTTAGGAAGTTTTAAGATACCTTGCTATCGGCAAGTGTTACCGCAACCGAAGTAATTCGATTGCGGGTGACAGTTTTGAGTAGAAGTTTCTACGCAATCCATGGTGGAGGGTATATAAGCTTCGGCCTGGCCGAAGTTACGGCCGTATATACTTGTTATTATATCTGCTTTTATATTTATTTTGTGCTATTTTTATTTGAAAGAAAGCAAGAAAGGATATCAAAAGAACAACTACCTACTATCCGCAATGCCCCAACACTCCCCAATTATGCATTATTGACTGCTTTCTAAAAGCTGAATGTAAATTGCATTTATTATCATATCCTAATTTTAATATTTTTGTATAAATATAAAAAATTCTTCCGAAATATCCAACGAATTCTAATCAATTTTAAAAATTAAAACGAAGAAGAAGCTCGGAGTTTTTATCATAAAAACCGCAAAAATTAAGATATCTCTATTAAACTTGGACCAAAATTTAGGGCATTAGGGTACTAGGAACACATAAAAACACAAAAACCTTGCAGAGTCAGACAGAAACGGCAATATCTAAGGGCAAACAATGCCTGATGCACGTTTTCTTATAACATGGCACACCAGGAAGGATGAGGTGTCGCACAAAAACATGGAACCATGGCACTCAATGTGTTAAATGGGTAGTAGGTCTTCATGAGGCCATTCGGTTTGGCCTCATGAAGACCGACCGATATAAAATCGGGAGGTCGAAACATCGACGTTTTCAAAAAATAATTTTAATATTCTGATTTCTCCTGCTTATTCATTCATATTAATCCTATCTGGTATTTATACCCTAAACCTCATAGTGGTCAGGGTATAGTAAGTTTGATCTGCCCAAAAATGTGCCTAACAGAAATATTGGTTTTATATACCGATCGACTCAGAATCACCACCAGAGTCTCTAGCCCTTGGTGTTCTTTTTGCACAATCGCTATTGAATTTAGAAAAAAAAATCGGTTTAAATTTAGATATATCTCCCATATATATGTATCACCCGATATCGACAAATGAGGTCATATAACGCTTATTTACTAACCGATAAAAATTTAACTCAACCGTTGTAAAATTTAACACACCCAGCAAAAATTCTCATTACCCGGTAATCTTGTAGGTAAGCCTGTTTAAAAATGAATAACCACTTATTAATTGGCATCGCTCCGGATTACATTTACATACGCATGTCCTAGGAGGCAAGTACTTCTCCCCAGGCATACCTTTGGCCATGAAATAATTAGTGCTTTTAAAGCATAATATCTAATATGTAATCACTTATTCGTAGATATACCAAAGTTTGCAAAATAACCACTTATTGTCTCAGGCAACCAAATCTCGAAAATATTGACTTCTCTAGCCGATTACAATGGATCAAAATATGACGAGTAATGCTTTAATATGAACATTACTTGAATAGAAACGAATATTGTAGAAATAAACAAAAATGTAACAAATCATCTAAATAAGATTACAGGAAAATTAATTTCACAATTAAATTAGAAATAAATGTCGTTTAAGGGAGTTAGATTCACATTATGTTCGAAACCTACTAAAAGTGGATTTTATATATCCCTTTTATAAGGCAAATGACAGTTGAAATCTAGTGGTCGATTTTGAAAGTGTAATGTGAATGAGGTATAATAAAACATTTATTTAAAACATAGTATGGTAACGTCATTAATTTAAAACACAATTATTCGAAATATTCGTGAAGAATATTCCTCACCGGAAAAATCTTCAGAATTGCCGTTACATAACATACTCTTTTTGAGTTTTTTTAAATGCTCAATTATGTGAATAATTATACTTAATGGTACCATCATTTATTCTATTTTATTAATGGCCTGTTCCTGTATATCGAACGAAAGCTTTCTTTCGTATTCCAAACGAAAGAAAATTGATTTTTGTTCTTTTATTTCGAAAGGCAAGTCACTTCATATTTTGTTGTCGAGTAATAAACGAACATATACAATAAGTGTCAAGAAAGTAAAAGCATTGTTAACATTTCAATGAATTCTCAGGCCAAAAATTTAAAAATACTCATTTTTAATAATCAATGTATTCTCATACAAACGAATCGAACTTTCAAAAATAAAAAAAAACCAAATTCATTCGAATTCGAGTGACTGCCTTTCTTTCGAACTGGTTTTCGTTCGATATACAGGAACAGGGCATAAGTCATTAACAGCCAAATGCAATACATTTTGAGAATATCAATTCGAAAATTACGGAGAAGTATTTATTATTGTCATTACAAGTTAGTCATTATAACTCACCGCAATGTAATGCAATGTGTAATGACAGCTTTACTCCTGGTAATGTAAATTGTAATGAGATGTGGTTACCTAGTTTTTGCTGGGCAGTGTAGTTCTTGATAGTACCCCTTAAGTCGGAAAAATTTCATTGAAATCGGTTCAGATTTAGATATAGATTTAGCTCCCACACATTTATGTATTCCTCAATTTTCCGAAATTAGGTCCTCATAACTCTATTTTTGACCATAATGCCATATTTCAATGATACCCCACAAATGCTTATATTTACTAATTCAGTAGAGTTGGTTTAGGGTATGATATAGTCGGCCCCGCCTGACTTTCTATTTTACTCATTTGTTTTTATTTTTATAATAAAAGAACCATGGGATCATTTAGTGGTCCAATTACTTTTAAGTGTATTTTTTCTTTAAAATTGGATATTTGGTCCACTGATGGAAATTTTGGTCCGATTTTGGTAAAAAAAAGAAAAATCTATGTGGCAATGCTGTTTCGGAGGAACCCATATTAATTTTATGATGCTTTAGTGAATCTTATACCGTTCGAAGCTACCAAATTACCATGCGGGTTTTTATGGAAATCAGTTCATTTCAGATTATTTCTCAGAATATGTTGAATAAATTTCTCCTATTCGGCCATTTGGTATATGAGCTTCAGTCAACATAAAAAAGTATCACTATTACTCGTTTTATTTCCAATATTAAAATTTGTTTAATAGTAACTCATGCAATATCATTTACAGGTGGATCATTGGTTAATTATCTAAGCTCGGCCTTGCAGTCTATCAAATCTTCGGATTTAAGCAAATGGCAATTTTTCTTTTGTGACGAACGTTTCGTTCAAGAATCTGATGATGATTCCACATATGGTGTTTACAAACGGAAACTATTGCCAAAAACTACATTGAAGGAGAAACAGTTTATATGGATTGATCTTAGTGGCAGTGTGGAAGAATGCGCTGCAGATTATGAAAGAAAGATATTGAAAGAATTTAATATGGAAAAAGCTGTTGTGCCCCGTTTCGATTTGCTTCTTTTGGGTATGGGTCCAGATGGCCATACATGTTCGTTGTTTCCAGGCCATGCATTGCTACAGGAAAATCATAAACTTATAGCAGCTATTGAGGATTCGCCTAAACCACCACCGAAAAGAATCACAATGACTTTACCATTAATCAATAATGCCTCTTGTTGTATATTTGCCATGTGTGGTGAAGGCAAAGCGGATATGGTTAAGGTAGGATTGTAAATATTGAACCTGTCAAATTGTTAAATGTTACTTTTGTATTTCGAAATTTTACAGAAAGTTTTTGTTGATAAAGAACCTCTGCCGGCCGGTCAGGTTAAACCAACAAATGGCGATCTTATTTGCATTTTAGATGAAGCAGCTGGAAAATTCATTAAGTAATTTATTGTGGGAGCTATATACTCCAATTAAATGGAACACATTCCTATGTAAATTTTATTTTGCAAATAGATTTTTATTCAGAAGTAACAATTAGATGGCTTTAAAATGAATATCATTAAACGTTATCGAATCTTTTTTACTGAATCTTATTTTTAGTGTATTTAAATATTCTATATATTTTTTATTAAAATTTTATTTGTTAAAATTTCAAAAATTGAATTTGACTTGTTTATGTGGGATATCAACACGTTAAACAGAAAAATATCTGCAAACAAAGCATTCGGTGTCCGTTGTTAAATTTGTGTAATTTGTGTTCTAGCCAACATAGATCGTTACGTGGTGGTTACTCTTGTACGGCAAACTTGTTATAACCTTATTACCATCCTATGTTGAGGTTATACAAATTGAAAGACAATGTAGAAGAGAATATTTAGTTTTAAACTTGTATTACATTTCAATAAAAATTCAATTATTGACTTTGTAGGCTTAAAAATAATAATAAAAGACAATTGTCCGCATTGTAGAATAAATCTTATTACAAAATTTTTTATAGAAATAAAATCTTACAAAATTTACTACAGATATAAAATTTTGAAACAATATTCTATAGAATAAAATTCTAAAATAAATAAATTTTAAATAAAATTTTAACAAAATTTTCTATAGAAATAAAATTTTAACAAAATTTTCTATGGAAATAAAATTTTATTATTTTTCTATGGAAAAATAATAAAATTTTAACAAAATTTACTACAGAAATAAAATTTTGACAAAATTTTCTATTGAAATAAAATTTTGACAAAATTTTCTATAGAAATAAAATTTTGACAAAATTTTCAATAGAAATAAAATTTTGACTCAATTTTCCATAGAATAAAATTTTAACAAAATTTTCTATTGAATAAAATTTTGGCAAAATGTTCTAAAGAATACCTAAAATTTTGGCAAAATTTTCTATAGAAATAAAATTTTGACAAAATTTTCTATAGAAATAAAATTGTGACAACATTTTCTATAGAAATAAAATTTTGACTAAATTTTCTATAGAAATAAAATTTTTACAAAATTTTCTATTGAAATAAAATTTTGACAAAATTTTCTATAGAAATAAATTTTTGAAAAAATTTTCTATAGAAATAAAATTTTGAAAAAATTTTCTATAGAAATAAAATTTTGACAACATTTTTTTATAGAAATACAATTTTAACAAAATTTACTACACAAATAAAATTTTGACAAAATTTTTTATAGAAAACCTAAAATTTTGGCAAACATTTCTCTGGAAATAAAATTTTGACAAAATTTTCTATAAAAATAAAATGGTCTATAGAAATAAAATTATGACAAAATTTTCTATAGAAATAAAATTTTGAAAAAAATTTTTATAGAAATAAAATTTTTAACAAAATTTTCTATAGAAATAAAATTTTGACAAAATTTTCTATAGAAATAACATTTTGAAAAAATGTTCAATAGAAATAAAATTTTGAAAAATGTTCTATAGAAATAAAATTTTGACAAAATTTTCTATAGAAATAAAATTTTCACAAAATTTTCTATAGAAATAAAATTTTGACAAAATTTTCTATATTTTGAAAAATTTTCTATAGAAATAAAATTTTGACAAAATTTTCTAAAGAAATAAAATTTTGACAAAATTTTCTATAGAAATAAAATTTTGACAAAATTTTCTAAAGAAATAAAATTTTGACAAAATTTTTTATAGAAATAAAATTTTGACAAAATTTTTTATAGAAATAAAATTTTGACAAAATTTTCTATAGAAATAAAATGTTGACAAAATTTTCTATAGAAATAAAATTTTGACAAAATTTTCTGTAGAAATAAAATGTTGACAAAATTTTCTATAGAAATAAAATTTTGACAAAATTTTGTTGAGAATGAATGAAAAATGATGTATGCAACACTTTATTTCTCCTGTACTTCTTAACGTACCACTGCTTGTACATAGATTTACAACTCTGCTTAACATATTAGTGCTAACACATTTATCAGTGTAACTTGAAGAGTCGTTCAATAAACCTTAATTTAAACACAACAGGTTATGGGCCGCATGACACGCGTTTTTCAAACCGTTTATGTAAAGTATTTAAAAAAATAGATCGGGCAAGATGGCAAATCTTCCTCAAGGATTTTCGCTGGAGCGCTTAAGAGGGCGCGAGAATTTCGATGCTTGGAAGAGACAGGCAAAATCGTTGCTGATCATTAAAGGCTGCTGGAAGGTGGTGACTTCAGGTGCAAGCGTTGACGCGGATGTGGGTTTGGATGAGCGGGCTCTGGCAGAAATAACGCTGATGGTGGATCCAAGCAACTACGGACATATTGCTACAGCAAAATCGGCAAAAGAAGCATGGGACGCTTTAATGAACACCTACGAGGACACAGGACTTACAAGAAAAGTGGAGTTGCTAAAGCAACTAGTAAATATGAAGCTTCAAAATTACAGTTCTGTGCAGGAGTATGTCAATGAGTTGGTGATTATTGCTTTGAAAGTGAAAAATGCTGGTCTCAATATAGATGAGGAATTAACAGCCTCTTTAATGTTGGCCGGACTGTCGGATGAGTTTAAACCACTTGTTATGGCCGTCGAGGGATCTAAAGAAAAATTGACAGTGGATATGGTTAAAAATCTCCTCCTTCAGGACGCCAAATTTGACCATCAAAGCAGTGAAAAAGAGGCAGCATTTTACACAAAGAAAGCCCAAAAGAAGAAAAAATTGGTACAATGCTATGGTTGCAAAGAATTTGGACATATTCAAAGGAATTGTCACAACAACAAAAACAATGGAAACGGTAAATCGAATAAGAAATTTGAAAAAAAAGAAACATCATCTACTCTTATTGCATCTAGTCAACTTCTTCATGCTTATACAAACACAGTTGCAACATGCGGTGATACAGATAACGAAAAAAATATTTTGCATTGGTATGTTGACAGCGGCGCTACCAACCATATGGTGAGCAGCAAAAAGTTTCTGTACAACACCCGCGCAGTTGAGAATAAAAAGGTTGTCGTTGCTGACAAAAATGAGCTTGACGTTGAATGTGCCGGCGACGTCGACGTAACTATTATGGGAGAGAAAATTATAACAGTCAAAAATGTCGAGTATGTACCCAACTTACGCGCCAATCTTCTCTCTGTTAGACAGATGACAAGCGACGGCAAGAGAGTGATATTTGAAGGTGACAGCTGCAAAATTTATGATCAAAACAAAAAACTTATTACTTCAGCTAATCTATGCAATGGTTTGTACCAAATAAACTGTGAAGCTCGTGTTAAAGACAAAAAAGTTTTGTTGGTAAAGAAAGATTTTGATCTTTGGCATAGAAGAATGGGCCATATTTGTGACAGGAATTTGGATCTTGTGAAGAAATCGTTTGGTATAAATACCTGTACAAGAAATGAGAGCCCATGTGTAGTTTGTATCAAAGGTAAACAAACAAGAAAAACAATAAGAGAAGACGGTACAAGAGCCAGAAAATTACTGGAGTTGGTACATTCTGATGTCGTTGGCCCCTTCAATGTAACATCTTTTTCGGGAGCACGATTTTTCGTTACTTTTGTTGATGATTTCTCGAGAAAAATTTTCGTTTATCCCATAAAAAGAAAATCAGATGTTTTTGATACATTCGTTTCGTTCCAGAGAATGGTAGAAAATCAGTGTTCTGCAAAAATAAAAATTCTACGGACAGACAACGGTGGTGAATATGTAAATGGAAAATTTCAAGTACATTTAAAAAATAGCGGCATTATACACCAAAAAACATGTCCATATTCCCCCGAGCAAAACGGCGTTGCCGAAAGGCTAAACCGTACATTGATGGAACGAGTTCGATGTATGCTAATCGACAGTGGGCTGGATCACAGATTTTGGGCCGAAGCTGCCAACACAGCTTGTTATTTAATCAACAGAATTCCATGTATGAACGAAGAACGCAGTCCGGAGGAAATTTATTCTGGTAGACGACCGATTTTGAAGTATTTACGGGTTTTTGGATGTCCTGCTCTTGTACATAAGCCAAAAGAAAAACGAAGTAAGTTAGATCAAAAGTCAACAGAATGCATTATGATGGGCTATAGTAGTGAGAGCAAAGCCTACAGGCTATTTAATCCAGAAAACGAAGACATCATAATCAGTCGTGACGTAGTGTTTTTAGAAAACAGCAAAATGAATTTCGACAGTAAGAAAGACTTTTACTACACCGATCTGGTGCACTTGGAAGATGCAGTCAATTCAGGGGAGAATGTTGCCAATGATGAATTGACTTCAAATGCCGATCCAATAACAGATGATAACCAAAATGAAGAGAATAATGCTGAAAGCGATTCTGAGTACAGTGAATCGGTTGGCTGGCCACCCGATCCACCTCAAGCTGAAGAAGATAATGGTGCAGAATGGACTCCAAATAGGTATCAGGCGAGAAATATTACAGCTGATACAAATATTCGTCGTTCTAATCGTATTGCCAATAGGAGTCAACATGGACATAGTTTTTGTGCAATGGACTAGGTTTCGAATGATCCAGTGAGCGTTGAAGAAGCAATTTCGTCGAATTATTCAACTGAATGGAAGGCCAGCATGAAAGAAGAAATTGAATCGTTACGAGCAAACCAAACTTGGACCCTTACAAACTTACCACCTGGTGAAAAAGCTATAGATTCTAAATGGGTATTTAGAACAAAAAGAGACAGCGATGGCAATGTTATTCAACGAAAGGCAAGATTGGTAGCGAAAGGTTTTTCGCAAAGAGAAGGGATAGATTATTCGGAAACCTTCGCACCAGTTGTTCGGTATACATCACTGAGGTATTTGATAGCATTGGCCGTGAAACATGATTTACAAATACACCAAATGGATGCGGTAAGTGCCTATTTAAATGGAACCCTTAAAGAAAATGTTTTTATGATCCAACCCGAATTGTTTAATGATGGCTCTCAAAGAGTGTGTAAACTCAAAAAGTCGATTTATGGGTTGAAGCAGTCGGGAAAAGTTTGGAACGACACGATCAATAATGAGCTATTAAAAATGGGACTTACCAGAGGCGACGTAGACCAATGTATTTATTTTAAAATCACAGATAGCGAGATGCTATACATCGCAATCTATGTCGACGATGTTTTGATTTTTTGTAATAATTTGGATACGATTAAATCAACAAAAGCAAAACTGGCGAGCAAGTTCAAAATGAAAGATATTGGGGAAGTCTCATCTGTACTTGGGATGAAAATAACTAGAGAAGACAACTCAATAAAAATCGACCAGTCACAATATATATCGAATGTTTTAACTCGTTTTGGTATGGCGAACTGTAACCCTGTTTCGACACCTACAGATTGTAATCAAAAATTAACATCAAATATGTCTCCAAAATATGGTGAAGAGAAAAACGAAATGTCTAAAATCCCTTACATGCAAGCCATAGGTTGTTTGTTATTTGCTGCCCAAGTTTCACGTCCAGACATTTGCTATGCGGTCAATTTATTAAGTCGATTTGGTTCCAATCCTGGAAAGCCGCATTGGGAAGCTGTAAAAAGAATATTTCGATACCTGAAAGGCACGACTGATAAAGGAATTGTTTTCAAGAAGCTGAGAGATGATGAGATCAAAGGCTATTGCGATGCTGATTGGGCCGGAGATATGGACGATCGTCACTCTACAACCGGCTATATATTCATTTATCAATCCGGTGCCATATCATGGTCAACGAAAAAGCAAAAGACAGTGGCATTGTCTTCGACGGAAGCCGAATTCATGTCAGTGACTTCTGCAATACAAGAGTCAGTTTGGCTTAAACGTTTAGAAGCTGAACTCAACCCTCTAAATAGCAAAACCATGAAGCTGTTTTGTGATAATAAAGGAGCTATCCAGGTAGCCCTAAACAACAACTATTCTCCAAGAACCAAACATGTGGATATTAAAGCCAAATTTATCCGCCAGAAACTAGATGAAAAGGAAGTCGTTATTGAATATCTTTGTACCAAGGAGATGATCGCTGACGTCTTCACTAAGGCTGTTACCCCTTAAAAATTTGGACTTTACTAACAAATCATAAATTTAATTGAAATCATAATACTTTGCATTTGTAATTCAAATTGGAATTTAATTTATGAATACATTTTGTAAAGGGTACATGAGAAATTTAAACTTAAAATAAGGAAATTCTTCATTCAGGGAGAGTGTTGAGAATGAATGAAAAATTATGTATGCAACACTTTATTTCTCCTGTACTTCTTAACGTACCACTGCTTGTACATAGATTTACAACTCTGCTTAACATATTAGTGCTAACACATTTATCAGTGTAACATGAAGAGTCGTTCAATAAACCTTAATTTAAACACAACAAATTTTCTATAGAAATAAAATTTTGACAAAATTTTCTATAGAAATAAAATTTTGACAAAATTTACTACAGATATAAAATTTTGAAACAATTTTCTATAGAAATAAAATTATGACAAATTTTTCTATAGAAACAAAATTTTGACAAAATTTTCTATAGAAATAAAATTTTGACAAAATTTTATATAGAAATAAAATTTTGACAAAATTTTATATAGAAATAAAATTTAAAAAAAAATTGGTATAGAAATAAAGTTTTGAAAAATTTTCCATAGAAATAAAATTTTGAAAAAATTTTCTGTAGAAATAAAATTAAAAAAAAAATCTATAGAAATAAAATTTTGAAAAAATTTTTTGTAGAAATAAAATTTTGACAAAATTTTCTATAGAAATACAATTTTGACAAAATTTTCTATAGAAATACAATTTTGACAAAATTTTCTATAGAAATAAAATTTTGACAAAATTTTCTATATTTTGAAAAATTTTCTATAGAAATAAAATTTTGACAAAATTTTCTAAAGAAATAAAATTTTGACAAAATTTTCTATAGAAATAAAATTTTGACAAAATTTTCTAAAGAAATAAAATTTTGACAAAATTTTTTATAGAAATAAAATTTTGACAAAATTTTTTATAGAAATAAAATTTTGACAAAATTTTCTATAGAAATAAAATGTTGACAAAATTTTCTATAGAAATAAAATTTTGACAAAATTTTCTGTAGAAATAAAATGTTGACAAAATTTTCTATAGAAATAAAATGTTGACAAAATTTTCTATAGAAATAAAATTTTGACAAAATTTTCTATAGAAATAAAATTTTGACAAAATTTACTACAGATATAAAATTTTGAAACAATTTTCTATAGAAATAAAATTATGACAAATTTTTCTATAGAAACAAAATTTTGACAAAATTTTCTATAGAAATAAAATTTTGACAAAATTTTATA
Source organism: Haematobia irritans (assembly GCF_050003625.1). NCBI lineage: Eukaryota > Metazoa > Arthropoda > Insecta > Diptera > Muscidae > Haematobia > Haematobia irritans. The sequence continues at coordinate 45,407,432 of NC_134401.1, read as the reverse complement.
TAGAAATAAAATTTAAAAAAAAATTGCTATAGAAATAAAGTTTTGAAAAAATTTTCCATAGAAATAAAATTTTGAAAAAATTTTCTGTAGAAATAAAATTAAAAAAAAAAAATCTATAGAAATAAAATTTTGAAAAAATTTTCTGTAGAAATAAAATTTTGACAAAATTTTCTATAGAAATACAATTTTGACAACATTTTCTATAGAAATACAATTTTGACAAAATTTTCTATAGAAATAAAATTTTGACAAAATTTTCTATGGAAATAAAATTTTGACAAAATTTTCTATAGAAATAAAATTTTGACAAAATTTTCTATAGAAATAAAATTTTGACAAAATTTTCTACACAAATAAAATTTTCTATAGAAATAAAATTTTACAAAATTTACTACAGATATAAAATTTTGAAACATTTTCTATAGAAATAAAATTATGACAAATTTTTCTATAGAAACAAAATTTTCTATAGAAATAAAATTTTGACAAAATTTTTTATAGAATAAAATTTTGACAAAATTTTTACAGAAATAAAATTTTGATAAAATTTTATTTAGAAATAAAATTTTGACAAAATTTTCTATAGAAATAAAATTTTGACAAAATTGTCTATAGAAATAAAATTTTGACAAAATTTTCTATAGAAATAAAATTTGACAAAATTTTCTATAGAAATAAAATGTTGACAAAATTTTCTATAGAAATAAAATTTTGACAAAATTTTCTATAGAAATAAAATTTTGACAAAATTTTCTATAAAAATAAAATTTTGACAAAATTTTCTATAGAAATAAAATTTTGAAAAAATTTTTTATAGAAATAAAATTTTGACCAAATTATCTATAGAAATAAAATTTTGATAATAATTTCTATAGAAATAAAATTTTGAAAAAATTTTATATAGAAATAAAAATTTAAAAAAATTTTCTATAGAAATAAAGTTTTGAAAAAATTTTCTATAGAAATAAAATTTTGAAAAAATTTTCTATAGAAATAAAATTTAAAAAAAAAAAATCTATAGAAATAAAATTTTGAAAAAATTTTCTGTGGAAATAAAATTTTGACAAAATTTATATAGAAATAAAATTTTGACAAAATTTTCTATAGATATAAAATTTTGACTAAATTTTCTATAGAAATAAAATTTTGAATAAATTTTCTATAGAAATAAAATTTTGACAAAATTGTCTAAAGAAATAAAAATTTGACAAAAATTTCTATAGAAATAAAATTTTGACAATATTTTCTATAGAAATAAAATTTTGACAATATTTTCTATGGAAATAAAATTTTGACAAAATTTTCTGTAGAAATAAAATTTTGTCAAAATTTACTACAGAAATAAAATTTTGATAAAATTTACTACAGAAATCAAATGTTGACAAAATTTTTTATAGAAAACCTAAAATTTTGGCAAACATTTCTCTGGAAATAAAATTTTGACAAAATGTTCGATAGAAATAAAATTTTGACAAAATTTTCTATACAAACAAAATTTTGACAAAATTTTCTTTAGAAATTAAATTTTTTACAAAATTTTCTATGGAAATCAAATTTTGACAAAATTTTCTATATATATATAAAATTTTGATAAAGATGTAGTATATAGATAAATTTTGACAAAATTTTCTTTAGAAATAAAATTATGACAATTTTTGATAACATTTTTCTATGAAACAATATTTTCTATGAGAAATAAAATGTAGACTTTTTATACCTTGTGCCATTATTTATAGTTAAAATTTTTTGTAGTCGTGTAAAAGAATGCAGCTTAGTTTATTTTAAAATGTTTTAAGTAGAAAAAGAGTTTTTTACAACTTATATCATTCTAGACTTATATACAAGTAGGTACATTTAAACTTAAGTTTATTAAAAAATCATTGTAAATATTATTCTCATTTCAGCTAAGTACATTTGGCAAGTTTTGTTTGTGTTTTTTTTCGGAGTGGTATGTCTCTTCACTCTTTTTTTGCACAAAATAGGTAAACTCAAAAATATATTAAAATTGTAAATAATACTTTTTGTTTTAATTTTCACTTAGATGGAACTTAACCAAAAATATTTTTTCTAATGTGGCCAATGAATCCTAAATTTTGATTATTTATTGCTTCATTGGCAAGTTCTTTGTTGTATTGTTCCCGCAGTAGAGGATCCATGGGTCCCCAATCGTATTTCGGTTTGAAGGCATTTCTCAATTTGACAGACAATGTTGATCCGGGAGCCCGAATGGTAGCCACTATGATCCATATGGGTATCTGTAGAACTCCAAAACAGGTAATGGTCCAACCAATGGCTAAAATGAAAAGGAGATATTTCGGTAAGCCCCGTATATTTTGTGTACATTACGATTGTCTTACCATAGGCCCATGATGGATATGCGACATTATTGTAGGTCAAAGGTGTGTAAGTAGATAGGAAATAAATCAATATAGCTGTCATAATCAAAGGTGTTACAATGCTCCAACAAAAACGCCAATAGAGACCAACTTTACGACCCATCATAAATTCAGCATCTTTGCAGAGACGATCCACACCATAGACCCAACCCAAGACATATAATTCAGCAATACCCAATACTAAAGCAATCATGGAAGCTCCAAAATAATCCACTAATGTTAAAATGAATTGACCGCCCTAGAAGAAGAAAAATGGGGGAGAAAACATAAAATTAAGCCTTTTAATTAAAGTTATGCTCAAGGTTCAGTTCCACTTACTGGTGTCACATAGGCCAATCCTATACAGAAACTAACAACAGCTATACCCAGAGCACATTGCCATTGTTTGACTTTGGGAAAATTATCACGGATCGCTGTAACCGTACATGAAGTCATTGCTATATTCGAGCCAATACCCAATACAAACAACATCAAGAAGAATAGCACCGAAAAGATTTGTGGCAATTTTTGGAATTTGGCAATTGCATCAGGATATGAGATAAAAGCTAGGCCAGCTCCACCTTTTACCACACTGCCAATGTCATCGGTACCAATTTCATGGGCCAAATGTCCCAATATTCCGAATATAGTAAAACCAGCCAACAAAGATGTACAAGTATCCAATCCTGTGACAATGGTTGCATCTCGATGGACATTGTGACCAAATTTATTGTACGATGAATACATGATGATATTGCCAAAGCATACAGAGAGCGAATAGAAACATTGGGTTACTGCTGCATACCAGACCTAGAAAGATAGAAGAAAAATTATAACATCTAGTCATACACTCAAGAAACTCTGCTAATGAAAAATGTATATACTGCCGAAAGTTCGGCCAATCCGAATCTTACGTACCCTCCACCACGAGCAAACTTCTGCCAAAGACTGTCATCCACAATCGAACTATTTCTATACCCTCCACCATAGGATGAGGGGTACATTAACTTTGTCATTCCGTTTGTAACACCTCGAAATATTGCTCTAAGACCCCATAAAGTATATAAAGGGTGATACGGTCAAAATTTGGTCAATATAAACTTGACGTATTTCTTTCAATTTTGCATTTAAAAAGCCTGAACACCCCTCATTTTGAAGGTGTGTGTGTGTGTAGAATGTTGCTCCTATTTTGATTTTGGAATTCACTATTCAGTTGTCAAAATGGCGTCCAAGCAAGAAGAGCAGCGTATCAAACTTTTGCTCGCGCATCGCGAAAATCCGAGCTACTCGCACGCAAAGCTGGCAAAATCGCTAAAAGTTGCCAAATCAACCGTTACAAATGTAATTAAAGTATTTGGGGAACGTTTGTCGACAGCCAGGAAGTCTGGATCGGGGGGAAATCGAAAACCGGAAGCCGCTGAGACGACAAAGAGAGTTGCCGGTAGTTTCAAGCGAAACCCTAACCTCTCTCTCCGAGATGCCGCAAATAAGCTGGGTGTATCGTCTACAACCGTGCATCGAGCCAAAAAACGAGCCGGACTATCGACTTACAAGAAGGTAGTGACTCCAAATCGCGATGATAAACAAAATACGACGGCCAAAGTGCGATCCCGGAGGCTGTACACGACGATGCTGACGAAGTTTGACTGCGTGGTAATGGACGACGAAACCTACGACAGAGCCGACTACAAGCAGCTTCCGGGACAGGAGTTTTATACGGCAAAAGGAAGGGGAAAGGTAGCAGATATTTTCAAGCACATAAAACTGTCAAAGTTCGCAAAGAAATATCTGGTTTGGCAAGCCATCTGTACCTGTGGCTTGAAAAGCAGCATTTTCATAGCTTCCGGGACTGTCAACCAAGAAATTTACGTGAAAGAGTGTTTGAATAAACGTCTGCTGCCTTTCCTGAAGAAACACGGTTGTTCCGTACAGTTTTGGCCGGATTTGGCATTTTGCCATTACGGTAAAAAGGCCATGGAGTGGTACGCCGCCAACAACGTGCAGGTGGTTCCCAAGGACAAGAACCCTCCCAACACGCCAGAGCTCCGCCCAATTGAGAAATACTGGGCTATTGTCAAGCGGAACCTAAAGAAGACCAAAAACACTGCTAAGGACGAGCAGCAGTTCAAGGCAATCTGGCTTTCTGCGGCGTAGAAGGTGAACAAGGTGGCTGTACAAAATCTGATGGCAGGTGTCAAGCGTGAGGCCCGGCAATTCGGATTTGGAAAAGCGAAAGCCTTACTGAATATTTTTCCTGAATTTTATACTAATTGAACTGGAAAAAGAAATTTAATTTGATTTTTTAAATAAACGATTTCACCGATTTACACGCGTTTTCCCTTGACCAAATCTTGACCGTATCACCCTTTATATACTGGGTCGTGGTGAAATTCTGAGTCGATCTGAGCATGTCCGTCCGTCCGTCTGTTGAAATCACGCTAACTTCCGAACGAAACAAGCTATCGACTTGAAACTTGGCACAAGTAGTTGTTATTGATGTAGGTCGGATGGTATTGCAAATGGGCCATATCGGTCCACTTTTACGTATAGCCCCAATATAAACGGACCCCCAAATTTGGCTTGCGATTGCTCTAAGAGAAGCAAATTTCATACGATCTGGCTGAAATTTGGTACATGGTGTTAGTATATGGTCTCTAACAACCATGCAAAAATTGGTCCATATCGGCCCATAATTATATATAGCCCCCATATAAACCGATCCCCCGATTTGGCTTGCGAAGCCTCTAAGAGAACCAAATTTCATCCGATCCGGCTGAATTTTGGTACATGGTGTTAGTATAGGGTCTCTAACAACCATGCAAAAATTGGTTCACATCGGCCCATAATTATATATAGCCCCCATATAAACCGATCCCCAGATTTGACCTCCGGAGCCTCTTAGAGAAGCAAAAGTTATCCGATCCGATTGAAATTTGGTACGTGGTGTTAGTATATTGTCTCTAACAACCATGCCAAAAGTGGTCCATATCGGTCCATAATTATATATAGCCCCCATATAAGCCGATCCCCAGATTTGACCTCCTGAGCCTTTTAGAGGAGCAAAATTCATCCGATCCGGTTGAAATTTGGTACGTGGTGTTAGTATATGGTCTCTAACAACCATGCAAGAATTGGTCCATATCGGTCCATAATTATATATAGCCCCCATATAAATCGATCCCCATATTTGGCCTCCGGAGCCTCTTGGAGGAGCTAAATTCATCCGATCCGGTTGAAATTTGGAACATGGTGTTAGAATGTGGTCTCTAACAAACACGCAAGAATTGGTCCATATCGGTCCATAATTATATGTAGCCCCCATATAAACCGTTCCCCAGATTTGATCTCCGGAGCCTCTTGGAGGAGCAAAATTCATCCGATGCGGTTGAAATTTGCAACGTGGTGGTAGTATAAGGCCGCTTATAACCATGTCATAATTGGTCCATTAGTTATTGGTCTATAGTTATATATAGCCGATCCCCAATCACACAAAAATTGGTCCATATCGGTTCATAATCATGGTTGCCACTCGAGCCAAAAATAATGTACCAAAATTTTATTTTTATAGAAAACATTGTCAAAATGTTATTTCTATAGAAAAATTTGTCAAAATTTTATTTTTATAGAAAATTTTGTCAAAATTTTATTTCTATAGAAAATTTTGTCAAAATTTTATTTCTATAGAAAATTTTGTCAAAATTTTATTTCTACAGAAAATTTTGTCAAATTTTTTTTTCTATAGAAAATTTTGTCAAAATTTTATTTCTATAGAAATTTTTTCCAAATTTTATTTCTATAGAAAATTTTTTCCAAATTTTACTTCTATAGAAAATGTTATCAAAATTTAATTTTGTCAAAATTTTATTTCTATAGAAACTTTAAACTTAATTATATACGTATTTAATCGGCCTTTTTAGTTTAATATATACCACGTATGGACTATGTGGTATATATTACGGTGTTAGGAAGTTTTAAGATACCTTGCCATCGGCAAGTGTTACCGCAACCCAAGTAATTCGATTGTGGATGACAGTCTTCAGTAGAAGTTTCCACGCAATCCATGGTGGAGGGTACATAAGTTTCGGCCTGGCCGAACTTACGGCCGTATATACTTGTTAAAATTGTCTTCTAAAGTTAGCCCATATGGAGTCTATGTTAAATAAAACTGGTTCGACTGGGCCGAATCTTAAATACTCACCACCATGAATCATCCTTTCAAAACTATTCGTCGTAGCGAGTTACGTGAAAATATATAGAATTTCGGAGGGTTTTGATTTTCAATTTCAACCAAATCGGATAAAAATTTTGCGGTTTCCCGAAGCTCAAGAAGTCAAATTGCTGGAACGGTCTATATGGGGGCGATACCAAAACCTGGCCTAAAACACACTATATTCGGCACCCCTATTTTGTAGACCCTATTGATACACACTATATTCAGTACACTTATTTGTGGACCCATAATACCACTAGATTTCAAATTTCAAGTTAATTGGATAAAAACTACGATGTCGAGAAGCCCAAGGAGTCAAATCTGAAGATTGGCTTATACGGCAGCTAGACCAAAATATGGATCGATTCAAACCATATTTTGCACAGGTATTTATGGACCCAAAATACCTCTAGATTTTGAATTTCAGGCAACTCATAGAAAAATTGCGATTTAAAGAAGCCCAATTAGTCAAATCGGGATATCGGTCTATATGGGGGCTATACCAAACCATTAACCGATATGCACTATATTCGACACACCTATTTGAGGATACATAATACCTTTAGATTTACAATTTGTATATAAAAATTGCGATTTCTGGAAGCACTAGAAGTCAACTCTGGTTAGGTTAGGTTAGGTTAGGTGGCAGCCCGATGTATCAGGCTCACTTAGACTATTCAGTCCATTGTCATACCACATTGGTGAACTTCTCTCTTATCACTAAGTGATGCCCGATTCCATGTTAAGCGCAATGACAACGGACCTCCTTTTTATAGCCGAGTCCGAACGGCGTTCCACATTGCAGTGAAACCACTTAGAGAAGCTTTGAAACCCTCAGAAATGTCACCAGCATTACTGAGGTGGGATAATTCACCGCTGAAAAACTTTTTGGTGTTCGATCGAAGCAGCAATCGAACCCACGACCTTGTGTATGCAAGGCGGGCAAGCTAACCATTGCACCACGGTCAACTCTGGAGATCGGATCCGATTTATACCATAATCTGCAGACTTATTTATGTGTCCTCTAAATTTTTTTCGGTCTATATGGGGGCTATACCAAAACATGGATCGATTTACACCATATTTTGTACACTTATTTATGGGCCCATAATACCTCTAAATTTTTAATTTCCAGCAAACCGGACCAAAAATTGCGGATGTTCAAGACCCCAAGTCGGGGCGTCGGTTTATATGGGGGCTATATAAAAATTTAGACACCTAAAAGATACACAAAAAATAATCTGTGACAAATTTCAGCACGACTGCGTCATTATTGAAGACTTTTGCGTGATTCCAATAGACGGACAGACGAAGGGACAGACATGGTTACATCGTCTTAGAATCACCTTTCCATGGTGTTGATTATAAAAACGAGGCTTATCTGCACACAAAAAAATATCACCAACATTTTTTAAATTAAAATTTTATTTGAATTCCGAAAAATTTCAATTAAAAATGTAATTGGTTCAAAAATTTGTTTAATTGAAACAAAAATCAATCACAATTAAATTGATTGGATCAATTCATTATACCCTGCGCCACACTGTGGAACAACAGCGTATTATAAGTTAGTGCATATGTTTGCAACACCCAGAAGGAGACGAGATAGACACATGGTGTCTTTGGCACAAATGCTCAGGGTGGGCTCCTGAGTCGATATAGCCATGTCCGTCAGTTTTAGTCCAATCGACTTCAAAATTGGCACAAGTATGTGCTTTGGCTCAGAATAGAACCCTATTGATTTTGGAAGAAATCGGTTCAGATTTAGATAGAGCTACCATATATATATTTCGCCCGATATGGACATATTTGGCCCCAGAAGCCAGAGTTTTACCCTAATTTGCTTAACATTTTGCACAAGAAGAACAATTAGTACTATAGTCAATTGTGCCAAATTTTATTGAAATCGGTTCAGATTTAGATATATCTCCCATATATATCTTTCGCCCGATATGGACTAATGCGGTCCCAGAAGCAAGAGTTTTACCCCAATTTGGTTGAAATTTTGCACTAGGAGTACAATTAGTAGTGTAGTCAAGTGTGCCAAATTTTATTGAAATCGGTTCATATTTAGATATAGCTCCCATATATATCGTTCCCCCGATTTACACTCATATGGCCACAGTGGCCAATCTTTTACTCCGATTTAATTGAACTTTTGCACAGGGAGTAGAGTTAGCATTGTAGCTATGCGTGCCAAATTTGGTTGAAATCGGTTCAGATTTATATATAGCTCCCATATATAGCTTTAGGCCGATTTACACAAATATGACCACAGAGGCCAATTTTTTGCTCCGATTTAATTGAAATTTAGCACAGGTAGTAAAATTAGCATTGTAGCTATGCCTGCCAAATTTGGTTGAAATCGGTTCAGATTTAGATATATCTCCCATATATAGCTTTCGCCCGATTTACACTCATATGACCACAGAGGCCAATTTTTAACTCCGATTTAGTTGAAATTTTGCACAGGGAGTAGAATTAGCATTGTTGCTATGTGTACCAAATTTGGTTGAAATCGGTTCAGATTTAGATATAGCTCCCATATATATGTTATTCCGATTTCGACAAAAATGGTCAAACTATCAACATTTTCCTTGTAAAATCGCCACTGCTTAGTCGAAAAGTTGTAAAAATGACTCTAATTTTCCTAAACTTCTAATACATATATATCGAGCGATAAATCATTAATAAACTTTTGCGAAGTTTCCTTAAAATTGCTTAAGATTTAAATGTTTCCCATATTTTTATACCCTGCGCCACACTGTGGAACAGGGTATTATAAGTTAGTGCATATGTTTGTAACATCCAGAAGGAGGCGAGATAGACACATGGTGTTTTGAGCAATAATGCTCAGGGTGGGTTCCTGAGTCGATATAACCATGTCCGTCTGTCCGTCCGTCTGTCCGTTCGTCTGTCTGTGAACACATTTTTGTGATCAAAGTCTAGGTCGCAATTTAAGTCCAATCGTCTTCAAATTTGGCACATGTTCCTAATTTGGGTCAGAATAGAACCCTATTGATTTTGGAAGAAATCGGTTCAGATTTAGATATAGCTCCCATATATATCTTTCGACCGATATGCACTAATATGGACCCAGCAGCCAGAGTTTCATACCGATTTGCTTGAAATTTTGTACAAACATAACACTTAGTCGTATAGTCAAGTGTGCAAAATTTGATTGAAATCGGTTCAGATTTAGATATAGCTCCCATATATATCTTTCGCCCGATATGGACTAATATGGTCCTAAAAGCCAGAGTTTTGGCCCAATTTGTTTGAAATTTTGCACTAGGAGTACAATTAGTAGTGCAGTTAAGTTTGCAAAATTTGATTGAAATCGGTTCAGATTTAGATATAGCTCCCATATATATCTGTCGCCCGATATGGACTAATATGGTTCTAATAGCCAGAGTTTTGGCCCAATTTGGTTGGAATTTTGCACAGGGAGTAGATTTAGCATTGTAGCTATGCGTGCCATTTGGTTGAAATCGGTTCAGATTTAGATATAGGTCCCATATATATGTTTTTCTGATTTCGACAAAAATGGTCAAAATACAAACATTTTCCTTGTTAAATCGCCACTGCATTGTCGAAAAGTTGTAAAAATGACTCTAATTTTCCTAAACTTCTAATACATATATATCGAGCGATAAATCATAAATAAACTTTTGCGAAGTTTCCTTAAAATTGCTTCAGATTTAAATGTTTCCCATATTTTTTTACTAACATTGTGTTCCACCCTCAGTGCATTAGCCGACTTAAATTTTGAGTCTATAGATATTGTAGAAGTCTATCAAATTCTGTCCAGATCTTATGTATGGCCGAATCTTATGTACCCTCCACCATGGATTGCGTAGAAACTTCTACGAAAGACTGTCATCCACAATCGTATTACTTGGGTAGTGGTAATACTTACCGATGGCAAGGTATCATAATTTTTCTTGACATCGTCTTCTAAATTGTTAGTCCATACGTGGTATATATTAGACAAAAAATAAAAAAAAGCAGATTAAATACGTATATAATTCAGTTCTTGACAGCTATATATAGGGAAGTCCACAAATAGTTACGAATCGGTATGAAATTTGGGCGGTACTTAGAGAGTCAGAATTGAAATATGGGGGTCGATTTATATGGGGGCTATATACAATTATGAATCGATATGGACCAATTTTTGTATGATTGGGGATCGGTTTATCTGAGGTCTATATATGGACCTAGTTAGGCATGGTGGTTAGCGGCCATATACTAGTACAATGTGCCCAATCGGATGAAATTTACTCCAAGAGGCTCCGAAACCAAATGTGGGGATACGTTTATATGGGGGCTATAAATGATTATGGACCGATATGGGCCAATTTTGGCATGGTTGTTAAAGACCATATACTTGCTCCTCCAAGAAAAAATCTGGGGATCGGTTTATATGGGGGCTATATATAATTATGGACCGATATGGAGCAATTTTTGCATGGTTATTAGACACTATATACGTACCCCACGTACCAAATTTCAACCGGATCGGATGAAGTTTGCTCCTCCAAGAGGCTCCGGAGGTCAAATCTGGGGATCGGTTTATATGGGGGCCATATATAATTATGCACCGATATGGACCATTGTTTGCATGTTTGTTGGATACTTTATACGTACACCACGTACCAAACTTCAACCGCATTGGATGAATTTTGCTCCTCCAAGAGGCTCCGGAAGTCAAATCTTGGGATCGGTTTATATGGGGGCTATATATAATTATGGACCAATTTTTGCATAGTTATTAGAGACTATGTACGTATCCCACATACCAAATTTCAACCGGATCGGATGAAGTTTGCTCCTCCAAGAGGCTCCGGAGGTCAAATCTGGAGATCGGTTTATATGGGGGCTATATATAATTATGGACCGATTGGACCAATTTTTGCACGGTTATTAGACACTATATACGTACCCCACGTACCAAATTTCAACCGCATTGGATGAATTTTGCTCCTCCAAGAGGCTCCGGAGGTCAAATCTTGGGATCGGTTTATATGGGGGATATATATAAGTATGTACTGATATGGACCTTTTTTTGCATGGTTGTTAGAGACTTTATACGTACACCACGTACCAAATTTCAACCGCTTCGGATGAATTTTGCTCCTCCAAGAGGCTTCGGAGGTCAAATGTGGGGATCGGTTTATATGGAGGGAATATACTGACATCACGCGCCAAATTTTAATCGGATAGGATGAAATTTGCTCTTCCAAGGGTCTGCGGAAGACTATTTATATGGTACCCTATATTAATTTCATAACCTTCCCCCACGTCATCTGTAAATTTCAAGTAAATTAGAATAGTTTTATTTTCTTACTGTATGTACTTAAGGAAAAAGTCTCTCCTGTGCTCGTTTTCCCGACCAAAAATGAGGTACCCCATAAAAATTTCATAACTTCCACCAGGTTCTCCGTAAATTTCCAGTAAGTTGTAGTAATTTAGTTTTTTTGTCTCAACCAAAGTGACCAAATATCGAAAATGTTGTTGCGGATCTTTGTCTAGACGCCCCCTTCAACATTTCTTGAAAATTTCAAGCAAATCGAATAATTTTGGTGCAATGTGAAAAATGTCGGGCAAGGTGTGGTCCCCTCCCCGTCCAAATATTAAAAAATCATAACCTCGCCGCATGTTCTCTGTAAATCTTAAATCAGAGAATTTTAGTTTCTTCACTGTACTTTAAAACAAGTATATACAGCACTAAGTTCGGCCGGCCCGAATCTTAAATACCCACCACCATGAACCAAATATTAGGGTTTCCTTTGAAATTTCAGGAGGGCTTGAGGACACTTCCCGAAGATAAATTTAAAGATTTCACCTATGAGGACTATATCAGATTCTGGATTTATAAGAACCATTTTTGTTTGAGTTTAGAGGAATCATTAACATCTCTTGTAAATGTGCAAGAAAATTATAAAATAATGTCTTGATTTGAAATCTTAAATCTGTAGAAGTAAAATCTGGAAATTTTACATTGAGTTTCAAGCAATTTTCATGATCAGTGCGCCTTCTACACCCTCATGAAGTGAAGTCGGTCTATATGGAGGCATTACCAAATGGACCGATAAAAACTTAATCCAATACACGTTTTTGTAAGCCTAAAATACCAGAATATTTACAATTTCAGGCAAATCAGATAAAAACTACGGTTTCTAGAAACCCAAGGAGTTAAATGGGGAGATCGTTCTTATGGCGGCTATACTAAAATATGGACCGATACTCACCGTTTTCAGCACACCTCTTTATGACCCGAAAATACTTCTAGATTTCCAATTTCAGGCAAATAGGATAAAAACTTCGGATTCTAGAAGCCCAAGAAGTAAAATCGGGAAATCGGTCTATATGGGGGCTATACCAAAATATGGACCGATACTCACCATTTTCGGCACACCTCTTTATGGTCCTAAAATCCCTCTAGACTTCCAATTTCAGGCAAATTGGATAAAAACTACGGTTTCTATAAGCCCAAGACCCCAAATCGGGAGGTCGTTTTATATGGAGACCATACCAAAACATGGACCGATACTCACAATTTTTGGCACACGTATTTGTGGTCCTACAATACCTCTAGATTTTCAATTTCAGGTAAATTGAATAAAAACTGCGGTTTCTACAAGCCCAAGAAGTAAAATCGGGAGATCGGTCTATATACCAAAACCTGGACATGTACTCACCATTTTTGGCACACCTCTTTATGGTCCTAAAATACCTCTAGGTTTCCAATTTCAGACAAATTGGATAAAAACTAACAAACAGACAAATTGAATAAAAACTGCGGTTTCTATAAGCCCAAGAAGTAAAATCGGGAGATCGGTCTATATGGGGGCAATACCAAAATATGGACCGATACTCAAAATTTTTGGCACACGTATTTGTGGTCCTACAATACCTCTAGATTTCCAATTTCAGGTAAATTGAATAAAAACTGCGGTTTCTATAAGCCCAAGAAGTAAAATCGGGAGATCGGTCTATATGGGGGCTATACCAAAACATGGACCGATACTCACCATTTTTGGCACACCTCTTTATGGTCATAAAATACCTCTAGATTTCAAATTTCAGACAAATTGGATAAAAACTACGATTTCTATAAGCCCAAGACCCCAAATCGGGAGGTCGGTTTATATGGGGACTATATCAAAACCTGGACCGATATAGCCCATCCTCGAACTTGACCTGCCTGCAGACCAAAGACGAGTTTGTGCAAAATTTCTGCACGATTGCTTCATTATTGGAGACTGTAGCGTGATTACAACAGACAGACAGACAGACAGACAGCCAGACAGACGGACATAATTATATCGTCTTAGAATTTCTCCCTGATCAAGAATATATATATACTTTATATAGTCGGAAATCCATATTTCGATGTGTTACAAACGGAATGACAAACTATTATACCCCCGTCACCATTCTATGGTGGTGGGTATAAAAAGTGGGGCAATGGGGAGGTCCCCTCCCCGACCAAATACGGCACAGATGCAAATCCCAGCGGAGATGAAATATAGTTTTTTTACTTCTTTATTGATTTTCTATTTTTTTGGAAATTTTGGAAATTATCCAAAAACTTAAATTTTCGCTTAAAATAGCCTAATTGCATACTTTCTAATATTTGCCCAAAAGGATTGCATCGGGAGTGAAAAAAATCGATTGGAGATCTCGGGATGCGTTTTAAAAGAAATATTCATGGAACAACTTCTAATTTGTTTGGATGGGCAACCCTATTGAGTAATTGATCTTCAAATTCAAATTTGACACAAACTATTTTTCTGTGGTTCTGTCTAAACATTCTGTATAATTTAGTTTGGTATACCACATCAACTTTTGTTTTTTATTATATATTTTTTTTAATTTGTCACTTACCTTGGGATCTAGAATTTTGCTCCAATCCGGTTTAATAAAGTAGATAATGCCATCCAAAGATCCTGGCAATGTTACAGCTCGTACCAATAGCACAGCCATTATTACGTAAGGAAATATGGCCAGGAAATAGGAAGCTTTGCCCGAACTTTTCACTCCTCTAATGATAATGGCAAATACAAACATCCAGGAGACAAATAAACCCAAGACAAGTTCCCAATTGGGTAAACCAATTCCATCATTGATATTATCCTTTTCACGTAAAACTTCTTTGCTTCAGGGATTAGAGAGAAGAAGAAAATAAATTTGCAAAATTTTTCTCGTCAAAAAAAACGAAAACTCTAATCTTACACAAAATACAATTCTGAACTTGATCTTGTACGATTATTTGAGCTGATTAGTTCCTCATCCAGGATATCATTCGATTTTGGTTTCATGGTTAATGCTCCAATAATACCCTCAACCAAATTGCCATTACCAATTTCTGCACGTGGTGCCGAATCCATGCAATTATCTCCCCATTCAGGCCGACAGTTGGCCCAGGGTAGAGGATTTTGAAATGATTGTGTCAAATAGAAGCCAATAATGGCACATATCGACTCATAATATGTGCCCAATAAAAATACCATAAAAGCTTGACCATATCCAATACCTTTAAATAGATGTTAATAATGTGTTAATAGCAATGAGAAAAGCGATAATTTTTAGAAATCTGTAATTTTCACACATTTTCAAAATCCGGATTCTTTGAAATATCGTTGTTATTGTATGTGAAAATTACAGAAATTTGTTAGATTTAGCATGATGGATGTTATGAAGCAAGAGCGAGAGAAAAAAGCGTATTACTTAAAGGTAAAAAATTAAATTAAACATAATTTTTTTATACAAGTTTTCTTTTGTTATAAAACTAAAACAAACTTTACGATTGTTGTTAACAGGCTTTATTTGTCTTGAAGCAATTTTAATTAATAATAAAAGTGAAATTTATTTAAGGGAGCGAAAGGAAATTTTTGTCAAAATTTTATTCCTATAGAAAATTTTGTTAAAATTTTCTTTCTATATGAAATTTTGTCAAAATTTTATTTCTATAGAAAATTTTGTCAAAATTTTATTTCTATAGAAAATTTCGTCAAAATTTTATTTCTATAGGAAATTTTTTCAAAATTTTATTTCTATGGAAAATTTTGTCAACATTTTATTTCTATAGAAAATTTTGTCAATATTTTATTTCAATAGAAAATTTTGTCAACTTTTTTTCTATTTCTATTTCTATAGAAAATTTTGTCAAAGTTTATGTCTATAGAATATTTTGTCAAAATTTTCTTTCTATAGAAAATTTTGTCAAAATTTTGTTTAAATTCTATCTCTTCTATAAAAGATTTAGTCAACATTTTATTTCGATAGAAAATTTATTTCTATAGAAAATTTTGTCAAAATTTTATTTCTATAGAAAATTTTGTTGTTGTTGTTGTTGTAACAGTTTATTGTGATTTCATCCATTTTTATACCCACCACCATAGAATGGTGATGGGGGTATAATAAGTTTGTCATTCCGTTTGTAACACATCGAAATATCGATTTCCGACTATATAAAGTATATATATTCTTGATCAGGGAGAAATTCTAAGACGATATAACGATGTCCGTCTGTCCGTCTGTCTGTCTGTCTGTCTGTCTGTCTGTCTGTCTGTTGTAATCACGCTACAGTCTTCAATAATGAAGCAATCCTGCTGAAATTTTGCACAAACTCGTCTTTTGTCTGCAGGCAGGTTAAGTTCGAAGATGGGCTATATCGGTCCACGTTTTGATATAGTCCCCATATAAACCGACCTCCCGATTTGGGGTCTTGGGCTTATAGAAATCGTAGTTTTTATCCAATTTGCCTGAAATTTGAAATCTATAGGTATTTTATGACCATAAAGAGGTGTGCCAAAAATGGTGAGTATCGGTCCCTGTTTTGGTATAACCACCATATGGACCGATCTCCCGATTTTACTTCTTGGGCTTATAGAAACCGCAGTTTTTATTCAATTTACTTGAAATTGGAAATCTAGAGGTATTGTAGGACCACAAATACGTGTGCCAAAAATTGTGAGTATCGGTTCATGTTTTGGTATGGTCCCCATATAAAACGACCTCCCGATTTGGGGTCTTGGGCTTATAGAAATCGTAGTTTTTATTCAATTTGCCTGAAATTTGAAATCTAGAGGTATTTTATGACCATAAAGAGGTGTGCCAAAAATTGTGAGTATCGGCCATTTTTTTGGTATAGCCCCCATATAAAACGACCTCCCGATTTTGGGTCTTGGGCTTATAGAAACCCTAGTTTCTATCCAATTTGTCTGAAATTGGATATCTAAAGGTATTTTAGGACCATAAAGAGGTGTGCCGAAAATGGTGAGTATCGGTCCATATTTTGGTATAGCCCCCATATAGACCGATTTCCCGATTTTACTTCTTGGGCTTCTAGAATCCGAAGTTTTTATCCTATTTGCCTGAAATTGGAAATCTAGAGGTATTTTCGGGTCAGTGAGTATGCCGAAAACAGTGAGTATCGGCCCGTATTTTAGTATAGCCCCCATAAGAACGATCTCCCGATTTAACTCCTTGGGTTTCTAGAAACCGTAGTTTTTATCTGATTTGCCTGAATTTGTAAATATTCTGATATTTTAGGCTCACAAAAACGTGTATCGGATTAAGTTTTTATCGGTCCATTTGATAATGCCTCCATACAGACCGACTTCACTTCTTGACGGTGTAGAAGGCGCACTGATCATGAAAATTGCTTGAAACTCAATGTAAAATTTCCAGATTTTACTTCCACAGATTTAAGATTTCAAATTAAGACGTTATTTTATAATTTTCTTGCACACTTACAAGAGATGTTAATGATTCCTCTAAAACTCAAACAAAAATGGTTCTTATAAATCCAGAATCTGATATAGTCCTCATAGGTGAAATCTTTAAATTTATCTTCGGGCAGTGTCCTCAAGCCCTCCTGAAATTCCAAAGGAAACCCTAATATTTGGTTCATGGTGGTGGGTATTTAAGATTCGGCCCGGCCGAACTTAGTGCTGTATATACTTGTTATGTTATACGCTTTGGTACTTCAGCTTGTGGCCAGATCAAGGAACTCTGCGACTAAGGTGGGGTGCGTCCAGAGTGACCTGGCGGTAAGTCGGGTTGGTTTAGCTGGGCAAGAGAAAAGATGACGTGTGTCGCGTGGCCCTTGGTTGCAAATTGGACATACGTCAGCTACGCTGCTATCAATCACTGATAAATAGGAATTGAGGCGGTTGCACTTGCCTGATCTTAGCTGCGCTAAAACTACTATGGACAGTGGACGGACTCCGAGAACAGGATTAACCTTGTAGCTTCTCACCGCTTCAGCAACAGTATCCTCATGAATCCTGTTCAAACCTGCCTGGTACGCTGCTTGATCTAGAGGTTCTCTTTTGTAGCGCTGGATCTCGCGCTCTAGATTATGTATATCAACCCTTACGTTCCTGGGTGGTGGTTGTGCATCCATGAGATGGTGGTTTGGATGATTACTGCGATAACAACCCAGGAGATACTGCTTTGACAACATGTAGTTGTGTCTTCGCACAGGGATGATCTTTGTCTCCACATAAAGGTGATCCAGGGGTGTGCTGCGGAGACACCCAGTCGCAGTTCTAAGGGCAGCGTTCTGACAGGTTTGTATGTTATTCCACTGCGTATCACTAGTCTGCGGTGTCCACACTGGCGCTGCATAGTTTACCACTGAGCGGCCAATTGCCTTATAGGTAGCTAACAAGGTTTCTTTGTCCGCACCCCAAGTACTGCCGGCAAGTGACTTGAGGACCTTGTTTCTACCACGGAGCTTATTACAAATTGCAGTGGCTTGGGCAGACGACCTGAAAAGGCTGTCGAATGTGACCCCAACGACACTAATATTCAACTGCCTGCGCACTTCTGCCGTCCATGTAGTGAATAGTGTGGCTGAGGGATATCCTCAAGTTTCTCGCAGTGAAATAACTGGTAAGATTAGCTAAGTAGACATTTAAACGATCGCAGATGTCATCAACATTGGGCCCAGATGCCAAGATTGTACAGTCATCCGCATATGATACAATCTCGACGCCGTCAGGTGGGCGTGGAATCGAGGACAGGTAGAGGTTAAACAGTGCCGGAGATATCACCCCACCCTGGGGAACTCCCTGTTTAACTCTACGGGGTTTTGACTTTTTGTCCCTGAATTCCACGTACGACTGGCGTCCACACATATAATTCAGCACCCAACGTTTCACTCCTGCCGGTAGGGACGTATTCTCGATGTCCTCAAATAATTTGGCATGGTTGACCGTATCGAATGCTTTCGATAGGTCAAGCGCCACGAGGACCGTCCTATGACACGGCCTGGGCTGATTAAGTCCCTTATTGATATGTGTCGAAATGGCATGTAAGGCTGTCGTCGTACTGTGTACCTTACGGAATCCATGTTGATGGTGGGCAGCTGGAAAATTCTCCACAAGGCTAGAGAGGAGTAGTGCCTCAAGTGTCTTGGCTACTGGCGAGAGAAGGGATATCGGTCTGTACGATTCACCTTTACTCGAATCTTTGCCTGGTTTCAGTAGTGGAATCACCCTTCCCATCTTCCAGACATCGGGTATAATGAGTGATTCTAAGGACAAATTGAGGAGTCTGGTCAGGTACTCAACTCCCAGTATTCCCAGATGCTTCAACATTAGCATTGAAATTCCGTCGGGGCCCAGCGCCTTGGATGGTTTCGCGCTGTTGATGACACTGGTAACTTCGGCTGCAGTAAATTGTGGTGTGTCGTCGGCTCGGAGACCACGTATACGACGTGTGGCTCTCCTTTTCGCTCTATCACTCTCGAGATGCTCGACAAACTGTCGGTTGAAGTATTTGGCGCATCTCTTCGGATCAGTCACAGTCACGTCGCCAAAGGTGACTGAAATCCCATCATCCCTTGTAGCGGGGTTCGAGAGGGCTCTCACTGTTGACCACAATTTACGTCCGGCGTTCAGAGGTTATGAAATCGGAGGGTCGTTTGATGGTGAGAATTATGGGGAGGTGGTCCGATCCCAATGAAATGACGGGTTGCCAGGAGACGTCATTTATCAGACCAGGCGACGCTAAAGATAAATCTGGCGAACTGCTGCAGTCACCCATAATCCTCGTGAGGGCCTCTTCGTTCACCGTGCAAAATGTGGTCATCTATCTGCTCTGCCAAAGCTTTGCCTCTCTGGTCATTACCTAGGAGAGAATGCCAAAGTTCATGGTAGGCATTAAAGTCTCCTAGAACCAATCGGTTATGCCCGCACAACAGCCACTCAATGTTTGGGCTATAACCTGGAGCACAGCTACCAACCGGCGGTATATACACATTGTATAGCTCTAACTCGGCAGCCCCAGACTTGACTGCTACCCCCATACATTCCATATACGGGTCACTAGTGTCTGGCACAAGCGGGATATGTCTATACTGCACGGAACGGTGTAATATGAAAGCCAGGCCACCACCTCCACTTCTCGTGCGATCCTTTCGAAGCACATTGTATCCATCACAATGGCGTAGGCTGCAGGTGGAATTCAGCTTTGTTTCCTGGATCGCCGCGACCCTTATCCTTTTCCGATTCATAAAGTCCACGATCTCGCTAATCTTACCCCGGAGCCCGTTGCAATTAAATTGCAAAAACGATGCACTATCCGGAACTGAAACAACAATATTGGGTGTGAGATGCTGCGGCGGAGTATATTGTTGTACGGGAGATGTCGGGGGAGTCGCATAGTCAGACGACCCTCTGCTGCTATCGTTGTCACAGCATCCTGCCACGTAGTCAGTATGACTATACTCCCGCAGCGATATTAAGCCGGAGCAGTTCCGGAAGTGCACCCACTCCAAGCACCGGTTACACCTGACCGAAACCGAACGGTGGTGGATCACGTTTCGGCAGACTGAACAATACCATGGTCCGGGGTTCTCCTCTATCCCGGCTCGGACCAACAGCAAACGGAGAAGGCTCCCCGGGATGCACCTTCTCCAACACAAAAAGACGGACGAAACAACACGTACACTGATGTGGCAGCCGCTGGCCAATGGATGGGGTCCATCGGGTCGATCCGGTACACAGAACCCGCCGCCGTGGGATCGAGAAAATTTTGTCAAAATTTTATATGTATAGAAAATTTTGTCAAAATTTTATTTCTATAGAAAATGTTGTCAAAGTTTTATTTCTATAGAAAATTTTGTTCAATTTCTTTTATACACAATTTTGTCCAAATTTTATTTATATAGAAAATTTTGTTAAAATTTTATTTCTATAGAAAATTTAGTCAAAATTTTATTTCTATAGAAAATTTTGTTAAAATTCTATTTCTTCTATAAAAAATTTTGCCAAATTTTTTTTTCTATAGAAAATTTTGTCTAATTTTTTTTCTATAGAAAATTTTGTCAAAATATTATTTCTATAGAAAATTTTGTCAAAATTTTATTTCTATAGAAAATTTTGTCAAAATGTTATTTCTATAGAAAATTTTGTCAAAAATTTACTTCTATAGAAAATTTTATTTCTATAGAAAATTTTGTCAAAATTTTATTTCTATAGAAAATTTTGTCAAAATTTTATTTCAATAGAAAATTTTGTCAAAGTTTTATTTCTATAGAAAATTTTGTCAAAATTTTATTTCAATAGAAAATTTTGTCAAAATTTTATTTCTATAGAAAATTTTGTCAAATCTTTATTTCTGCAGGAAATTTTGTCAAAATGTTATTTCTATAGAAGATTTTATTAAAATTTTATTTCTATAGAAAATTTTGTCAAAATTTTACTTCTATAGAAAATTTTGTCAAAATTTTATTTCCATAGGAAATTTTGTCAAAATGTAATTTCCATATGAAATTTTGTCAACATTTTATTTCTATAGAAAATATAGTCAAAATTTTACTTCTATAGAAAAATTTGTCAAAATTTTATTTCTATAGAAAATTTTTGTCAAAATTTTATTTCTATAGAAAATTTTGTCAAAATTTTATTTCATTCGTTTTGTTTGTTATTGTTGGCTTCTCTTCAATCGTTATTGTTGTTTCTGATCTCAGCTTAAAGCCATGCATTGACTAAACTACAAGTGTAGCTTAACCAACAGAGGAAAAGTATGCTTGTCAAATTTATTTGGCCAAATCCCTATAGACTGACTCAAAATTTTAATTCTATAGAAAATTTAGTCAAAATTTTATTTTTATAGAAAATTTTGTCAAAATTTTATTCCTATACAAAATTTTTTTCAAAATTTTATTTCTATAGAAAATTTTGTCAAAATTTTATTTCTATAGAAAATTTTGTAAAATTTTATTTCATTATTGTTGTTTTTTTGATTTCAGCTTAAAACCATGCATTGACTAAACTACAAGTGTAGCTTAACCAACAGAGGAAAAATATGCTTGTCAAATTTATTTGGGCAAAGCCCTATAGACTGCAAGATGGTTGGATGTACAGCTGTTTCGGAATTACCACATTCCTCATCAGCATCCTCTACTTGCAGCAAAACTATCAACCAATTATCAGAATAAATTCGGGTAATTCACTCAACCCAACGTGAAATACACTTGAACCTCCCTCTGTTTGTTAAGCTACACTTGTAGTTTAGTCAATGCATGGCTTTAAGCTGAGATCAAAAACAACAATAAAAATTTTATTTCTATAGAAAATATTGTCAAAATTTTATTTCTATAGAAAATTTTGTCAAAATTTTATTTCTATAGAAAATCTTGTCAAAATTTTATTTCTATAGAAAATTTTGTCAAAATTTTATCCTTACACACAATTTTGTCAAAATTTTTTTTCTATAGAAAATTTTGTCAAAATTTTATTTCTATAAAAAAATGTTTTCAAAATTTTATTTCTATAGAATTTTTTTTTTCAAAATTTTATTTTTATAGAATATTTTTTTTTTAATTTTAGTTTTATGGAAAATTTTTTCAAAATTTTATTTTTATAGAATTTTTTTTTAATTTTATTTTTATAGAAAATTTTGTCAAAATTTTATTCTATAGACAAATTTGTCAAAATTTTATTTAAAATTTTATTTTTATAGATTTCTTTAAAACATAAATGTATCGTCTCATTTGCCACAGTACAGTTAGTATTTGCTGACTCAATCCAAAGAAGAACTTTCAACATTCTGTTATTTAATTTGAAAATTAAAACAATTCAATTTAATTTCTTGTGATTCTGGACCATTTACTATACATAGTAAATATTGATATTGCATAGGCGAAGAAAATAAATCATTACTACAATATTGAAAAAAAAAATCGAGACAGATTCTGTACATTTTGATGAACACGTACTTGTTAACCAGACTAACAGAGGAGTACCCTGTTTGTTAAACGCTTCCAATAAACGTGTTATAATTTTAATAGTACAAATACATGCATTTTTTTAATTGAACTAATATTTACTTGACAATTGAACACCCGTTCCGTAGTATTCGAAAATAGAACCTTAAAGTGAAACGGTCGTTGAACGCATAGTTTGCCCCCCTTTGAGCAATGAACTTGAAATGTTGCACTAAAGTGTGAAAATTGACATAAATTTAATAAACTACTGTGGACTGGAGGAGAAGCCAACCACAGGTTTGGTTGATTAAAAACAATATCAATTTACTGCACAATTAATATCTTTGGGATTTTTTTGTTAATAGAACTTTAGAAGAAGTTGTTTATTAATCGCTTAAATAGCCTCATGTTGCGTGTTTGATTGAATTATTTTGTTTATATTTTTTTGTAATTTTCAGAATAGTGTAAAAATATTTTTATAACAGAGTTTGAAGGTCGAAGTAGATAGCTTGCAAGGCAAACTTCTTATATACCAAATAATAACTACACGCGAAAAAATAATTCTTTCCTCCCAAACGAAATTTTAGATAAACAAATATCGTTTCCCATATGCTATGCGCTATAAGGAAGTTTGTTTGGAAGAAAATTATATACTTTTTGTGATAAACAAAAAGAATTTATAAACAAATTCTTGCTAATTGCATATTCCTCACAGAAAAAAAGTAAACTGTATAGCAAGAATGAACTACCTCGTGGGAAAATTGAACTAAATTGTTCTATACACATTTGAGATTTTCACAAAGCGTTGTTAAAACTAGGAAAATTTAATGCCTTGGTGTATGTTACTATTTAACTACAACGCACGAAATTCCACCCTCTCATTGACGAAAAAATGAACTGAAAGTAAAGAACAAAATCATTGGAGCCAAATCATGACCAATTCAACAACACAGAAGTTTATTCTTACAATTTTTGGGAATCGTACGAAAGTTTTCTTTTGCTTTAGTTCGTATTCAACTTATGTGTACGGTCATTGAATTTTATACTCACGTTTAGTTCATAAAATGTATGTTATATAAAATCTTGACAAAATTTTATTTCTATAGAAAATTTTGTCAAAATTTTATTTCCATAGAAAATATTGTTAAAATTTTATTTCAAAGAAAATTTTGTTTCTACAACTTCACAAAAAATCGCCTTTGTAACTATATACTCCCAAACATATTCTGCTTCAAGCATATGTATTTTCGAAAATTTGTACAAACAAAAAATTGTTTGTACTGTGTAAGTATGCACCCAGAAAAAAGTGACCCCTTCTTTAAGTTAAAATGAACTCATTGTGAAGAAAGTTGAACTTCGTATAGCGCCAAAGACATTTTTATTTGTTTGAACGATGTGATTTTCGTAGAAATTAGGAATAATGCATTCCATATATTAGTTAACATTTTCCTATATTTATATACCTACAGAATGAAAAAATTTAAGTAATTTGAGTTCATATATGGAATGATTTTATTGAAATTTTTTCATTCATTTCGACAAATCTTACACATTTGTGGTAAAACTTTTACTTCATAATTAGAACTGCTTACCTTCGTTTTTAAATACAATTTTATTTATTTCTATAAGCAATTTTATCTTCAATAAAAGACATGTTTTATTAATATATTGAATATATTTATTAAGAATCAACAGCATCGAATCTCTTTGAAATATTAGTTTATTATTCCACTATTTCCAATTTCCGTGTGATATTATCAACTGTAAAACGCACTTTTTCTTCTTCTTGTACTTTTCACTTTTAATAAGTTGCTGCCTAACGATTTTGTCCTCCTTTTACAATTTCAATACCTACACGGATGAAAAAGACTGTTTTTCATATGTTTGGCTATAAACATTATATGTTTGGAACAAAAATTTTTAAACACAATATTTTTGAGTGCAAGCATATAATGTTCATAAACTAGCATAACATGTTTGGGACATATATGTTAATATGTTAGAACATATTATGTTTGGGACATAAAATGTTTGTAAATATAATATGCTTGGATGCAAACATATATTAATTTAGAAATAGCCTATAAACATATATGTGTTTAGTAGCTTGGAGCGCTATTTAACAGGGAGCGATATTGAATTAAATTGGTGGTTGTTGCTTGTTATTACAAAATTAACATTTTATTTTTCCTTGGGCAATTGATCAGCTACTTCTTTGATCCTTACAAACTGTGTGGTCCGCTGTTCGAATCCCCGTCCGGCAAAAAGTAAAATTAAAATAAAACAAGTATATACGGCCGTAAGTTCGGCCAGGCCGAAGCTTATGTACCCTCCATCATGGATTGCGTAGAAACTTCTTCTAAACACTGCCATCCACAATCGAATTACTTAAGTTGCGGTAACGCTTGCCGATGGCAAGGTATCTTAAAACCTCCTAACACCATCTTCTAAATTGTATGTCCATACGTGGTATATATTAAATCAAAAAAGATCGATCCAATACGTATATAATTCAGTTTGACAAAGTAGACATAAAATTTTGACAAAATTTTCTACAGAAAGAAAATATTAAAAAATTTTCTATGGAAATAAAATTTTCACAAAATTTTCTATAGAAATAAAAATTTTGACAAAATTTTCTATAGAAAGAAAATTTTGACAAAAATTTCTACAGAAATAAAATGTTAACAAAATTTTCTATAGAAATAAACTTTTGACAAAATTTTCTACAGAAATAAAATTGTGGTCGATTATTTTTGGCTCGAGTGGCAACTATGATTATGAACCGAATAAAATTTGAACAAAATTTTCTATAGAAATAAAATTTTGACAAAATTTTCTATAGAAATAAAATTTTGACAATGATGAAAATTTTATTTTGAACCGAATAAAATTTTAACAAAATTTTCTCTAGAAATAAAATTTTGACAACATTTTCTATAGAAATAAAATTTTGGTAGATTATTTTTGCCTCGAGTGGCAACCATGATTATGAACCGATAAGGACCAATTTTTGTGTGATTGGACCAATTTTGGTATGGTTGTTAGCGACCATATACTAACACCACGTTCCTACTTTGAACCGGATCGGATGAATTTTGCTCCTCCAAGAGGCTCCGGAGGTCAAATTTGGAGAACGTTTTATATGGGGGCTATATATAATTATGGACCGATATGGACCATGTTCCAAATTACAACCGGATTGGATGAAATTTGCTTCTCTTGGAGACTTCGCAAGCCAAATCTGGGGATCGGTTTATATGGGGGCTATATATAATTATGAACCCATGTGGACCAATTTTTGCACGGTTGTTAGAGACCATATACCAATATCATGTACCAAATTTCAGGCGGATCGGATAAAATTTGCTTCTCTTTGAGGCTCCGCAACCCAAATCTGGGGATCGGTTCATATGGGCGCTATATATAATTATGGACCGATGTGGACCAATTTTTGCACGGTTGTTAGAGACCATATACCAACATCATGTACCAAATTTCAGCCGGATCGGATGAAATTTGCTTCTCTTTGAGGCTCCTCAAGCCAAAACATGGGGATCGGTTTATATGGGGGCTATATATAATAATGGACCAATGTGGACCAATTTTTGCATGATTATTAGAGACCATATACCAACACCATGTACCAAATTTCAGCCGGATCGGATGAAATATACTTCTCTTAGAGGCTCCACTAGTCAAATCTGGGGATCGGTTTATATGGGGGCTATATATAATTAAGGACCGATATGGACCAATTTTTGCATGGTTGTTAGAGACCATATACCAACATCATGCACCAAATTTCAGCCGGATCGGATGAAATTTTCTTCTCTTTGAGGCTCCGCAAGCCAAATCTGGGGATCGGTTTATATGGGGGCTATATATAATTATGGACCGATGGGAACGAATTTTTGCATGGTTGTTAGAGACCATATACCAACACCATGTACCAAATTTCAGCCGGATCGGATGAAATGTGCTTCTCTTTTAGGCTCCGCAAGCCAAATCTGGGGATCGGTTTATATGGGGGCTATATATAATTATGGACCGATGTGAACCAATTTTTGCATGGTTGTTAGAGACCATATACCAACACCATATACCAAATTTCAGCCGGATCGGATGAAATATGCTTCTTTTAGAGGCTCCACAAACCAAATCTGGGGATCGGTTTATATGGGGGCTATATATAATTATGGACCGATGTGGACCAATTTTTGCATGGTTGTTAGAGACCATATAGCAACACCATATACCAAATTTCAGCCGGATCGGATGAAATATGCTTCTTTTAGAGGCTCCACAAACCAAATCTGGGGATCGGTTTATATGGGGGCTATATATAATTATGGACCGATGTGGACCAATTTTTGCATGGTTGTTAGAGACCATATAGCAACACCATATTCCAAATTTCAGCCGGATCGGATGAAATATGCTTCTTTTAGAGGATCCACAAGCCAAATCTGAGGGCCCCTTTATATGGGGGCTATACGTAAAAGTGGACCGATATGGCCCATTTTCAATACCATCCGACCTACATCGATAACAACTACTTGTGCCAAGTTTCAAGTCGATAGCTTGTTTCGTTCCGAAGTTAGCGTGATTTCAACAGACGGACGGACGGACGGACGGACGGACATGCTTAGATCGACTCAGAATTTCACCACGACCCAGAATATATATACTTTATGGGGTCTTAGAGCAATATTTCGATGTGTTACAAACGGAATGACAAAGTTAATATACCCCCATCCTATGATGGAGGGTATAAAAAATCATAAAATTGAATAATTTCTTCTACAATGTTTGTATTACAGAAAAAGGTGCTAAGAACTAAAAAATCTCGTGGAAGTGAGAAAGATGTGGGGGAATATACAATTGGGCAGAAACAAAATTTTGAGCATTCAGGTCGAAAACCTATGTTGTTAGCACCTATATTACCTGTTTATTTTTATAATTCATTATGATTGTAAATATATAAATAAATAAATAAAATTTTGAGCACAATATTGTTTGGGAGAATTTTTTTTAGGCATATAATATTTTTGGGTGCAAAATGCTTCCAAACTATTATATGTACACATAATAACATATTGTTTTTTGAAAGACAACATTATTGAATTTGGATGCAAAAATACAAAATGTTTGGAACTTAGACTACCCAAACATATATTGTTTAGACCAATATGCTTTCAAACATATTATATATTGGAAGAGATCAAACATATAAATGGTTGGGCAATACCCAAAAATATATATGCTTGAAGCAAAATATGTTTGGGAGTATATGTTACAGAAGCGATTTTTTGTGAGCGTGTACAAATATAAAAAATCATAAAACATTTTTGTTGCAAAAGGTTAGCGTCACTGAATATTACCTGATAATTGAAGATTCAAAAATGAAGACAAATGAAAGGGTTGTTATTCTGCTGGTGTTTTCTTTCTTTATACACTATCACGAACATTGATAGATTTATTTAAAAAAACGAAAAATTTTCTCACTAATTTAAAATAACAAATATTTTATATATTTTATTTGTTATTTATTATATTATTTTACCATATTATTTTTTAACAATCTCTCCGAAACAACGCGATTCCAACTAAAAAAACAACCAACGCGCAAATATATCGATTACACCCACGCGCAAACACATCGATTACGATGACAGGTATCGATTACAGGTAGACAATAGAAAAAATTTCCTATATTCTAACAAGTGTGTTTCCTTAAGTTTTGAAAGGATTGCATACTTCTTAGTACGAATGAACTAAAATATTTTTCTATGCCAAGTGTTGTTCGTATGTATGAAAAACTTTCTATTATAAAGGAAGTCGCAATTATCATTTTATAAGAAATTTTACTAATTTTGAGGAAACTTGGTTTTAGTTCGGTTTTTGTTTATTTTTACGAATGCTTTGTTATCGGTGAATAAAATTTTCTTTTTCAGTAGTAAATTCTTATACCCAGCGAAGAAAATAGTATGAGTAAAATTCCATGCCTTATTCTAGTTAATGAACTATTCCTAACTGCTTACAGTTTAGGATTTTTTTACTGAAACGAGTAAATTTTATTATTTTTCACAAAAATTTACCTTAATGGAAATAAAATGGATAAACTATATTGATGAAAATTTTTTCCTTTAGTTTCGAAGGCACTTTTTTCTGGGTGTGCTATGTTTCATATATAGCATAGTTTTAGGGGCTCACGAGCCGATATAAAGAAACTTTATCTAACAGAAACATACCCTTAGAGGGCCATTGTGGAGCAATCGTTAGCATGCCCGCCTTGCATACAAATGGTCGTGGCAGAAACGATGAATTTAACATGGGCTTATCATAGGACCATCATTTCAACAGCCGTTGGACTGAATTTGCATCACTTCGTAAGGTGTGATCCGAATTAAGTGTTTTGGACCGATACGGACCATTTTCGACACACCTCTTTATGGTCCTAAGATACGTCTATATCTCTATTTTCCGGCAAATTGGATAAAAACTACGGATTCTAGAAGCCCAAGAATAAAAATCGGGAGATCGGTCTAGATTTCAAATACCAAAATACCTCTAGATTTCCAATGTCAGCCAAATCGCATAGTAAATACAATTTCTAGAAGCCCAAGAAGCAAAATGAAGAGATAGGCCTATATGGGGGGCTATACCAAAAGATGAACCGATACGGACCATTTTCGACACACCTATTTATGGTCCTAAAATATCTCTAGATTTTCAATTTCAGGCAAATCAGATAGAAAATACAGTTTCTAGACGCCCAAGAAGCAAAATCAGGAGATCGGTCTATATGGAGGTTATACCAAAACATTGACCGATGGGCACCATTTTCGGCACACCTTTTTATGGTCCTCAAGTACCTCTAGATTTTCAATTTCAGGCAAATTGGATAAAAACTACGGTTTTTATAAGCCCAATACCCCAAATCGGGAAATCGGTTTATATGGGGACTATATCAAAACTTGGACAGATATAGCCCATCTTCGAACTTGACCTGCCTGCAAATAAAAAACGAATCTGTGCCAAATTTCAGTACGATAGCGCCATTATTGAAGGCTGTAGCGTGACTACAACAGACAGACATACAGACATGCTTATATCGTCTTAGAACTTCTCCCTGATCAAGAATATATATACTTTATATAGTCGAAATCGATATTTCGATGTGTTACACACGAAATGAAAAACTTATTATATGTTACCCCCATCACCATTCTATGGTGGTGGGTATAAAAAAAAATACCCATTAATAATATGAAAAATTCGAGTTATAAACAAGTAAGGAAAGTCTAAAGTCGGGCGGGGCCGACTATATTATACCCTGCACCACTTTGTAGATCTAAATTTCCGATACCATATCACATCCGTCAAATGTGTTGGGGGCTATATATAAAGGTTTGTCCCAATTACATACATTTAAATATCACCCGATCTGGACAGAATTGATAGACTTCTACAAAATCTATAGACTCAAAATTTAAGTCGGCTAATGCACTAGGGTGGAACACAATGTTAGTAAAAACAAGTAAGGAAAGTCTAAAGTCGGGCGGGGCCGACTATATTATACCCTGCACCACTTTGTAGATCTAAATTTCCGATACCATATCACATCCGTCAAATGTGTTGGGGGCTATATATAAAGGTTTATCCAAAATACATACATTTATGTTAAATATCACTCCATCTGGACAGAATTTGATAGACTTCTACAAAATCTATAGACTCAAAATTTAAGTCGGCTAATGCACTAGGGTGGAACACAATGTTAGTAAAAAATATGGGAAACACTTAAATCTGAAGCAATTTTAAGGAAACTTCGCAAAAGTTTATTTATGATTTATCGCTCGATATATATGTATTAGAAGTTAGGAAAATCAGAGTCATTTTTACAACTTTTCGACTCAGCAGTGGCGATTTTACAAGAAAAATGTTGGTATTTTGACCATTTTTGTCGAAATCAGAAAAATATATATATGGGTGTTATATCTAAATCTGAACCGATTTCAACAAAATTTGGCACGCATAGCTACAATGCTAATTCTACTCCCTATGCACAATTTCAACTAAATCGGAGTTAAAAATTGGCCTCTGTGGTCATATGAGTGTTAATCGGGCGAAAACTATATATGGGAGCTATATATAAATCTGAACCGATTTCAATCAAATTTGGCACGCATAGCTACAATGTGCAAAATGTCACCTAAATCGCAGCAAAAAATTGGCCTCTGTGGACATATGAGTTTAAATCGGGCGAAAGTTATATATGGGAGCTATATCTAAATCTGAACCGATTTCAATAAAATTTGGCACACTTGACTACACTACTAATTGTACTCCTCGTGCAAAATTTTATTAGTATTAGTCCATATCGGGCGAAAGATATATATGGGAGCTATATCTAAATTTGAAGCGATTCCAATAAAATTTGGCACACTTGACTATAGTACTAATTGTTCTCCTTGTGCAAAATTTTAAGCAAATTAAGGTAAAACTCTGGCTTCTGGGGCTATATAAGTCCATATCGGGCGAAATATATATATGGGAGGTATATCTAAATCTGAGCCGATTTCTTCCAAAATCAATAGGGTTCCATTCTGAGCCAAAGTTGTTTGAAGTCGATTGGACTAAAACTGCGACCTAGACTTTGATTACAAAAATGTGTTCACGGACAGACGGACATGGCTAAATCGACTCAGGAGCCCACCCTGAGCATTTTTGCCAAAGACACCATGTGTCTATCTAGTCTCCTTCTGGGTGTTGCAAACATATGCCCTAACTTATAATACCCTGTTCCACAGTATGGCGCAGGGTATAAAAAGGCCGATCAAATACGTATATAATTCAGTTTGACAAAATTTTCTATAGAAATAAAAATTTAACAAAATTTTCTATAGAAATAAAATTTAAAAAAAAAAAAAAAATTTATAGAAATAAAATTTTGACAAAATTTTCTATAGAAAAAAAATTTTGACCAAATTTTCTACAGAAATAAAATTTTAACAAAATTTTCTATAGAAATAAAATTTTAACCAAATTTTCTATAGAAGTAAAATTTTGACAAAATTTTCTATAGAAATAAAAATTTGACAAAATTTCTATAGAAATAAAAATTTGACAAAATTTCTATAGAAATAAAATTTTAGCAAAAATTTTCTATAGAAATAAAATTTTAACAAAATTTCCTATAGAAATAAAATTTTGACAAAATTTTCTATAAAAATAAAATTTTGGTAGATTATTTTTGGCTCGAGTAGCAACCATGATTAGAATCGAATAAAATTTTAACAAAATTTTCTATAGAAATAACATTTTGACAATGTTTTCTATAAAAATAAAATTTTGGTAGATTATTTTTGGCTCGAGAGGCAACCATGATTATGAACCGATATGGATCAATTTTTGTGTGATTGGAGATCGGCTATATATAACTATAGACCGATATGAACCAATTTTGGTATGGTTGTTAGCGGCCATATACTAACACCACGTTCCAAATTTGAACCGGATCGGATGAATTTTGCTCCTCCAAGAGGCTCCGGAGGTCAAATCTGGAGAACGGTTTATATGGGGGATATATATAATTATGGACCGATGTGGACCAATTTTTGAATGGTTATTAGAAACCATATACCAACATCATGTACCAAATTTAAGCCGGATCGGATGAAATTTGCTTCTCGTAGAGGGTCTGCAAGCCAAATCTGGGGATCGGTTTATATATAATTATGGACCGATGTGGACCAATTTTTGCATGGTTGTTAGAGACCATATACCAACACCATGTACCACATTTCAGCCAGATCGGATGAAATTTGCTTCTCTTTGAGGCTCCGCAAGCCAAATCTGGGGATGGGTTTATATGGGGGTTATATATAATTATGGATCGATATGGACCAATTTTCGCATGGTTGTTAGAGACCATATACCAACACCATGTACCAAATTTCAGCCGGATCGGATGAAATTAGCTTCTCTTTCAGTCTTCGCAAGCCAAATCTGGGGATCGGTTTATATGGGGGGCTATATATAATTAAGGACCGATGTGGACCAATTTTTGCATAGTTGTTAGAGACCATATACTTACACCACGTACCAAATTTCAGCCGGATCGGATGAAATTTGCTTCTCTTAGAGGGTCTGCAAGCCAAATTTGGGGGTCCGTTTATATGGGGGCTATATATAATTAAGGACCGATGTGGACCAATTTTTGCATGGTTGTTAGAGACCATATACCACCACCATGTACCAAATTTCAGCCGGATCGGATGAAATTTGCTTCTCTTTGAGGCTTCGCAAGCAAAATCTGGGGATCGGTTTATATGGGGGCTATATATAATTAAGGACCGATGTGGACCAATTTTTGCATGGTTGTTAGAGACCATATACCAACACCATGTACCAAATTTCAGCCGGATCGGATGAAATTTGCTTCTCTTAGAGGGTCTGCAAGCCAAATTTGGGGGTCCGTTTATATGGGAGCTATACGTAAAAGTGGACCGATATGGCCCATTTGCAATACCTTCCGATCTATATCAATAACAACTATTTGTGCCAAGTTTCAAGTCGATAGCTTGTTTCGTTCGGAAGTTGGATTTCAACAGACGGACGGGCGGACGGACGGACGGACGGACGGACATGCTCAGATCGACTCAGAATTTCATCACGACCCAGAATATATATACTTTATGGGGTCTTAGAGCAATATTTCGATGTGTTACAAACCCTCCTATGGTGTAGGGTATACACTCAAAAAAAAAGTGAACTCTCTATTTCACTAAAGCCAATTTAACTTTCGTTTAGTTCATGGAATTATTATGTTTGGAGAGAGTTTTCTCTACTCTAATAATTTTTTGTGTACGTTAGTTAAATTAACTAAAACCGAGGATAAAAATATACACAAATGAAGGATAAAGATTAACTAATTTCGTTTCTTCCACAAAATAGTTCAATATTTCTTTAAATTTGTAAATTTTACTACAAATGCGTTCATCATGAACTTCGTACGTCACTAAAGACATTCTTGCAATTTTGAACTCCAATTTTTTCCTTCAAACTACAAAATTTTCTTTAACAAGTGAAAAAACTTAATTATGTCTAATAAATTTTCTTGAATTTGTCGAAAAATATTTACTTATTTTTATGACATCGGCGTGATGTCATCGTTTGTTATACTGTTTAGTTAAAATTTCTAAAAATATTCAACATTTTCTAAAATTATCCGAAATTTTTCTTCCTGGTGGGTTCACTGTTTTTTCAGTGTAAGGATCGAGTTATAAAAAGTTTAATTAAAAGGACTTCTTGTGTAGTTTAAATAAAGAACATCTTTGGGAGAGCATTTTTGGAAGCGCTTTTAAGAAGAACTTCAAAATTTTTTGCTGGGGTCTTAAAGTCAGAAAAAAAACAGTACTTGATATAAACGAAATGGACTGTGTTTTTGGTTAAAAAAAATATTGCAAAAATAAAAATTTTGAAACAAACAAACTTTTTTGGTGATAAAAGTTTGAAATTTTCGAAGAAATTTTGCACAACTTCCGTATC
Source organism: Haematobia irritans (assembly GCF_050003625.1). Taxonomy (NCBI): domain Eukaryota; kingdom Metazoa; phylum Arthropoda; class Insecta; order Diptera; family Muscidae; genus Haematobia; species Haematobia irritans. The sequence goes on along the minus strand of NC_134401.1, from coordinate 45,373,060 downwards.
CACAAAAAAAAACATTTTCACTACTTTTCCAGCGATGGATTTTCCCACCTCACTAATGCTGGTGACATTTCTGAGGGTTTCAAAGCTTCTCTAAGTGGTTTCACTGCAATGTCGGACTCGGCTATAAAAAGGAGGTCCCTTGTCATTGAGCTTAACATGGAATCGGGCAGCACTCAGTGATAAGAGAGAAGTTCACCAATAAGGTATCACAATGGTCTGAATAGTCTAAGTGAGCCTGATACATGGGACTGCCACCTACCTAACCTATGACATTTTTGTACGTTTACAATTTACTTAAACTTTTTTGCATTTGGGGATTAAAAGCTACATGCATTTTAAAAGCGTCCTTAGCGTCCAGCATTAAGTTTTTTTCATGTGTTAGAATGCTTTATTTAAATAACATATATCTTCAAGGTTTGAAGATGATGGCGAAATTGATTTTAGAACAGTTTTAATTGTTTAATTTTAGTAAAAAAAGCATGCAAAGAAAAACCCCAAAACCCATTAAATGTTAGGGCATTTTTTATCAAAAACACAAGTAAAACTTACATAAAATACAATTCCGCCGATGAAATAGGTTTTAAACTTTGCAAAGAATTATTGGCAGTGATATTGGCCATCGAAATCGGATGGGATGAATTCAATCGTATACTAAAACTATTGGCGGAATTGTATAGAACATTGGCCGTATTCTTCTCTACGGATGCAACACAAACTGCATTCCAAGAATCATTGCACTCGGACCAGGGCAGTGGTGATCTAAATGAATCGAAGAGATAACGCATTGTCATACCCATAATGGCCACATAATAGGTGGTGACCATAGATATTGAGATGACTTGACCAATGCCAACGCCTGTGCCACAAATGAAAACAGATAATGGGTAAAATGGTAAAATGAAAAAAATAATAATAATGAAAAATGTTTACCAAAATAAAAAACATACAAATAAAATGCTAACAAAAAATCATGGAAATATAACTCACCTCTCATTGCTGGACACAAATCAAAAACTTTCACCGAACCTCGACTTGAGAATTGTCCTATGATCATTTCCAAATAGTAGATGGGTTTGCCTATCAAAAATAGAACCACTAGATAGGGTATCAGAAATGCTCCTCCACCATTATCCAAGGCTGTAAAAGGAAATCTCCAGACATTTCCCAAACCCACTGACATGGCAATGCAGGACATAAGAAACTCGATACCTTTACCCCATTGTTCACGTTCCTTTGCGGCAGGTTTATCTTTAGGAGGTGGCTGTAGTGATATAAATGTAGGAAAATCATGACGAGGATTGAGGAATTTTGTTTTGTTGGAATTGAGAATGAAATATTATCACGTTTATTATTTTGTTTTCTTTTGAAAATTAAAATTTATTTGTTTATCATTATAGCTAGAGAGAAATACGTAAACATACATACCTCACTATTTGAATTTATTGTCATTTCATTTGCTCTATCCAAATCTTTACAGTCTTCATCTCCAATAAATGCCGGATTTTCATGGGGTGTTGTCATATTGGTTTAAAGCGCAAACTGAAAAAAAAGAAAAGAAAAAACAACATTTGAAAAAAATTATCATATCACAGCATTAGTGCACAGAAAATAAATATCACGAACAATTTTCCAATTAATTAATTTGAAAAAAATATTCAATTAAAAGTTTAATTGTTTCAACAAACTTTTTAATTAAAACAAAAATCAATCCACAAAAACTGGTAGTATTTTTTTAATTGGATCAATTAATTATAACCTCCACCATATGATGGGGGGTATATTAACTTTGTCATTCCGTTTGTAACACATCGAAATATTGCCCTAAGACCCCATAAAGTATATATATTCTGGGTCGTGGTGAAATTCTGAGTCGATCTAAGCATGTCCGTCCGTCCGTCTGTTGAAATCACGCTAACTTTCGAACGAAACAAGCTATCGACTTGAAACACAGGGCTGTGGAGCCGGAGTCGGAGTCTGAAGATTTTGCTGGAGCCGGAGTCGGAGTCGTAAACATTTTGCTCGACTCCGATCTATCTATCTTTTTATGTTTCCTAGAATGTTAGACTAGCAGATGGGCTGGATCGATTCATTTTAATGCCCATATCAATTTATTTGAAATATTTCGAACAATCGAAATTATTATTATTTTTTTTATACCCTCCACCATAGGATGCGGGGTATATTAACTTTGTCATTCCGTTTGTAACACATCGAAATATTGCTCTAAGACCCCATAAAGTATATATATTCTGGGTAGTGGTGAAATTCTGAGTCGATCTGAGCATGTCCGTCCGTCCGTCCGTCTGTTGAAATCACGCTAACTTCCGAACGAAACAAGCTATCGACTTGAAACTTGGCACAAGTAGTTGTTATTGATGTAGGTCGGATGGTATTGCAATTGGGCGATATCGGTCCACTTTTACGTATAGCCCCCATATAAACGGACCCCCAAATTTGGCTTGCGAGGCCTCTAAGAGAAGCAAATTTCATCCGATTCGGCTGAAATTTGGTACATGGTGTTAGTATATGATCTCTAACAACCATGCAAAACTTGGTCCACATCGGTCCATAATTATATATAGCCCCCATATAAACCGATCCCCCGATTTGGCTTGCGAGGCCTCTAAGAGAAGCAAATTTCATCCGATCTGGCGGAAATTTGGGACATGGTGTTAGTATTAGAGATGTGCACGTGACACGAAATTGTCGTGACTCACGAAAATTTTCGTGATTCGTGCGTGAGTCGTGAGTCACGCTCATGACAACAGCGTGAGTGTGCGTGAGCGTGATTAACAAACCAACATGTCGTGCGTGAGCGTGAGTCACGAAAATAATATCTTCGTGAGTGTGCGTGAGTAACGAATTACACTCACGAAAATATTTCTGCTCAACAACATAAAACGCTTAAGAGTTAAATTCAATAACAATTTTAGTGACACCTGGGATGTTAAGAGTTTAATAACACTCTCGATTTTAATAATGCTCATGTTTTCAGACACTTCGGTAAGGTAAATTAATCATAAAATTATTCGTGAGTCACGATATTTTTCGTGAATCACGATATTTTTCGTGAGTCACGGTATTTTTCGACGTTTTCGTGCGTGAGTGTGCGTGAGTACAAATTTTCTTTTCGTGAGTGTGCGTGAGCGTGAGTCCTACCAAAAAAGTTGGTGCGTGAGTGTGCGTGAGTATGATTTTTCAGTCGTGAGTGTGCGTGAGCGTGAGTAAAATATTACTCACGTGCACACCTCTAGTTAGTATATGGTCTCTAACAACCATGCAAAAATTGGTCCACATTGGTCCATAATTATATATAGCCCCCATATAAACCGATCCCCCGTTTTGGCTTGCGAGGCCTCTAAGAGAAGCAAATTTCATCCGATCCGGCTGAAATTTGGTACATGGTCTCTAACAACCATGCAAAAATTGGTCCACATCGGTCCATAATTATATATAGCCCCCAAATAAACCGATCCCCCGATTTGGCTTGCGAGGCCTCTAAGAGAAGCAAATTTCATCCGATCCGGCTGAAATTTGGTACATGATGTTAGTATATGGTCTCTAACAACCATGCAAAAATTGGTCCACATCGGTTATATATAGCCCCCATATAAACCGATCCCCCGATTTGGCTTGCGATGCCGCTAAGAGAAGCAAATTTCATCCGATCCGGCTGAAATTTGGTACATGGTGTTAGTATATGGTCTCTAACAACCATGCAGAAATTGGTCCACATCGATCCATAATTATATATAGCCACCATATAAACCGATCACCAGATTTGACTTCCGGAGCCTCTTGGAAGAGCAAAATTCATCTGATTCAGTTGAAATTTGGTACGTGGTGTTAATATATGGTCTCAAACTCCCAAGCAAAAATTAGTCGATATCGGTCCATAATTATATATAGGCCCCATATAAACCGATCCCCAGATTTGAACTCTAGAGCCCCTTGGAAGAGCAAAATTCTTCCCATTCGGTTGAAATTTGGTACGTGATGTTAGTATATGGTATTCAACAACCATGCAGGAATTGGTTCCTATCAGTCCATAATTATATATAGTTCCCATATAAACCGACCCCCAGATTTGACCTCCGGTGCCTTTTGGAAAGCAAAATTCATCCGATCTGCTTGAAATTTGGTACGTGGTGGTAGTATATGATATTTAACAACCATGCCAAAAGTGGTCCATATCAGTCCATAATCATACATAGCTCCATATAACCGATCCCGAGATTTGGTTTTGGAGGAGCAAATTTCATCTGAGTGAGTTGAAATTTGGTACATTGTGCTAGTATATGGTCGTTAACAACCATGCCTAACTAGGTCCATATCGGTCTATAGTTATATATGGCCCTCAGATAAATCGATCCCCAATCACACAATCAAGTTCATAATTGTATATAGTCCCCATATAAGCGACCCCCCTATTTCAATTCTGGCTCTCTACGTACCGTGCAAAAAGTCCATGTCGATTCGTAATTATTTGTAGACTTACCTATACATAACTTTTTTGTCTAATATATACCACGTATGGGCTAACTCAAAATTTAGAAAACGATGTTAAGAAGTTTTAAGATACCACAACCCAAGTAATTCGATTGTAGAAGTTTCTACGAAATCCATGGTGGAGGGTACATAAGATTCGGCCTGGCCGAACTTACGGCCGTATATACTTGTTTTTTCTGATTCAATCACGAAATGAATTGATCCAATTAAGTTTTTAATTGAAATATCTTCAATCATACACACAAAAGAATAATACCAAAATATTTCCAATTAAAAAGTTAATTCAAGTTGAATGTTTTTTCAATTAATAAATTAATTGATACAATTAACTTTTTAATCAAGATAGAAACATTAAGTTAATTAAGTCAATGATTGAAAATTTTAAAATTTTTAATTAAAAAATTAATTGATACAATTAACGTTTTAATCAAATTTGGAAGACTAAGTCAGTTAAAAAAGTGATGAACATTTCTTAATCCAAATAAAAACTCTAAGCCAATTCAGAAAGTAATTGAAAATAGTTACCTTTTTAAATAAATAATTAATTGGGGTTTGCATTTAAAATCAATTAAATTTTTAATTGAATCAATTAAAAAATTAATTGAAAATTGCTAATGACATCAATTAATTTTTTAATCAAGAATTTTTTCTATGCCCAATTAAAACTGTGATTGATACTATCATTTTCGTGATTGAAGACGTTTCAATTAAAAAATTAATTGGATCAGTTAATTTCGTGATTGAATCAGAAAATTTTTTTTGTGTGTAGAAATGATAGTATCAATTAAAAAATTAATTAAAAGTCAATTAAAAAGTTAATTGATCCAATTAAAAAGTTAATTGATGCTATTAATTTTTGTGATTGATTTTTGTTTCAATTAGAAAATTTGTTGAATCAATTAAATTTTTAATTGAATACTTTTTAAAACTCAATTAAAATTTTAATCGGAAAAATTTTCGTGACATTTTTTTCTGTGATTGCTAATATTTCAGCGTGAAAAACACTACACCCAGAAAAAAGTGACCCCTTCTTTAAGTTAAAATGAACTTATTGTGAAGAAAGTTGAACTTCGTATAGCGCCAAAGACATTTTTATTTGTTTGAACGATGTGATTTTCGTAGAAATTAGGAATAATGCATTCCATATATTAGTTAACATTTTCCTATATTTATATACCACTATACTACAGAATGAAAAAATTTAACTAATTTGAATTCATATATGGAATGATTTTATTGACATTTTTTCATTCATTTCGACAAATCTTACACATTTGTGGTAAAACTTTTACTTCATAATTAGAACTGCTTACCTTCGTTTTTAAATACAATTTTATTTATTTCTATAAGCAATTTTATCTTCAATAAAAGACATGTTTTATTAATATATTGAATATATTTATTAAGAATCAACAGCATCGAATCTCTTTGAAATATTAGTTTATTATTCCACTATTTCCAATTTCCGTGTGATATTATCAACTAAAAAGGGCACTTTTTCTTCTTCTTGTACTTTTCACTTTTAATAAGTTGCTGCCTAACGATTTTGTCCTCCTTTTACAATTTCAATACCTACAAATATAAAAAATCATAAAACATTTTTGTTGCAAAAGGTTAGCGTCACTGAATATTACCTGATAATTGAAGATTCCAAAATGAAGACAAATGAAAGGGTTGTTATTCTGCTGGTGTTTTCTTTCTTTATACACTATCACGAACATTGATAGATTTATTTAAAAAAACGAAAATTTTTCTCACTAATTTAAAATAACAAATATTTTATATATTTTATTTGTTATTTATTATATTATTTTACCATATTATTTTTTAACAATCTCTCCGTATACCAAAACAACGCGATTCCAACTAAAAAAACAACCGACGCGCAAATATATCGATTACACCCACGCGCAAACACATCGATTACGATGACAGGAATCGATTACAGGTAGACAATAGAAATGTAGGAAAATTTCCTATATTCTAACAAGTGTGTTTCCTTAAGTTTTGAAAGGATTGCATACTTCTTAGTACGAATGAACTAAAATATTTTTCTATGCCAAGTGTTGTTCGTATGTATGAAAAACTTTCTATTATAAAGGAAGTCGCAATTATCATTTTATAAGAAATTTTACTAATTTTGAGGAAACTTGGTTTTAGTTCGGTTTTTGTTTATTTTTACGAATGCTTTGTTATCGGTGAATAAAATTTTCTTTTTCAGTAGTAAATTCTTATACCCAGCGAAGAAAATAGTATGAGTAAAATTCCATGCCTTATTATAGTTAATGAACTATTCCTAACTGCTTACAGTTTAGGATTTTTTTACTGAAACGAGTAAATTTTATTATTTTTCACAAAAATTTACCTTAATGGAAATAAAATGGATAAACTATATTGATGAAAATTTTTTCCTTTAGTTTCGAAGGCACTTTTTTCTGGGTGTACAGTGATTAGATAATCTTTTCGCTATTCGAAGTTCCAGGTCTTTAGAATATACTCCGAAACCCACTTGTCCATCCAATTTGAAGCCATCAGTGTAGAAATCTATATGACGTTTATTCCCTGGGGTCTGTGTGCTCCAACCATGCCTCACTGTTGGGAATTAGAGTTTCAAACTTTTTGTCGAAAAGTGGTTTCGCCAAAGTGTAATCCACTACGTTAGGCACATCTTTCATATGAGGTCAATGGATATCTCAGTTGGAACTTGAACCATATTATTCGAAGTTTGAACATAAGGAATTTAGAAGGCGACATTTATATTGACTTTCATAATAGTGTTATCCCCTATGAAGGTTTTAACCTTCAACATATATGGCCCCATAATGAAATACTTATCCCCAAAAATGTTGAAATAAGACATCTATGCAAGTTAGAAGAACATTTGAAATACATATTTGCATTTCAATAAAAGGTGAATGACAGCCTCTTATCAATAACAGTCGTAATTATAACGAGTTATTAAGGCGATCATAAAAAAGTGTTTGCACCTCCATTATTGTTCCATTCTTCCTATGGGGAAATGAAATTCATAAAAACCACCTTTGTTTGTTTTATATGACCTCGCTATCATCTCTAATCTGGATACTTGGTAAAATTAGAATTTTTTTTGTTAATATTTGGCTTGGACGCATTATGACAACAAAATACCACTAAAAATTTCACAAAATACATTTACAACAAGATGAAAATCTTTTTGAATTATTTTGGATTTTATTGACCATTTTAATTGGGGTTTTTGAAATTTTGACATAAGTGGAGTGAAACTAGATTAGATATTGAAGAAAAAAAATTAATTGCAATTAGGTATTGAATGCATTGTTAAACAAATAAAAAATTTAAATAAATGGTTTAATTACATGGTCTTGTGTTTGTTTTTATTCAATTCAATTCACTATTTATTCATAATCTATACTGAAAAAAATATTTACGTGATATTAAAGATTACGCAACTTCAATTTTAGCATGCGCAATTTACACACTATTAAGTACATATTTCTTTAAAATAATGAACTTTTAATTAAAAGAAAGTTTATAATCTTTGCTTCAAAAAAATTTTTCATTAAATTTAGCACACATATTTTGAAAATTTGCGTCCCTTCGTTAAAGTTGCATGTTTTTAAACTAAGGCAAATTTTCCTTAAAGTAAAGAAACACATTTTTGATTTTAAAAAATCGTCCTTAAATTAACTGAAATATTGAATCTTTAGATTTAAGATAAAAACGATTCAAATATAAGCTAAGACTTATTTTGAGGATTTAGCATCTTTGGTTGAAGTTTTTTTTTTTTGGAATTAAGAAAATATTTTTTAAGTTGAAGTATCCGTTATAATTTGGATTTTTAAGCTGACATTTGTTTGTACGTGAGTACCTTTATTAATAAACCTCGAAAAGACAATGAAAATTCGATAAATGAGATCTGTATCCTAATTTTAATTTTATAGATCCTATACGGATGAAAAAGACTGTTTTTCATATGTTTGGCTATAAACATTATATGTTTGGAACACAAATTTTTAAACACAATATTTTTGAGTGCAAGCATATAATGTTCATAAACTAGCATAACATGTTTGGCACATATCTTAATATGTTAGAACATATTATGTTTGGGACATAAAATGTTTGTAAATATAATATGCTTGGATGCAAACATATATTAATTTAGAAATAGCCTATAAACATATATGTGTTTAGTAGCTTGGAGCGCTATTTAACAGGGAGCGATATTGAATTAAGTTGGTGGTTGTTGCTTGTTATTACAAAATTAACATTTTATTTTCCCTTGGGCAATTGATCAGCTACTTCTTTGATCCTTACCAACTGTGTGGTCCGCTGTTCGAATCCCCGTCCGGCAAAAGGTAAAATTAAAATAAAAAAATCATAAAATTGAATAATTTCTTCTACAATGTTTGTATTACAGAAAAAGGTGCTAAGAACTAAAAAATCTCGTGGAAGTGAGAAAGATGTGAGGGAATATACAATTAGGCAGAAACAAAATTTTGAGCATTCAGGTCGAAAACCTATGTTGTTAGCACCTATATTACCTGTTTATTTTCATAATTCATTATGATTGTAAATATATAAATAAATAAAATTTTGAGCACAATATTGTTCGGGAGAATTTTTTTAAGCATATAATATTTTTGGGTGCAAAATGCTTCCAAACATATTATATGTTCACATAATAACATATTGTTTTTTGGAAGACAACATTATTGAATTTGGATGCAAAAATACAAAATGTTTGGAACTTAGACTACCCAAACATATATTGTTTAGACCAATATGCTTTCAAACATATTATATATTGGAAGAGATCAAACATATAAATGTTTGGGCAATACCCAAAAATGTATATGCTTCAAGCAAAATATGTTTGGGAGTATATGTTACAGAAGCGATTTTTTGTGAGGGTGTAGATTTAAAGCCAAAGAGGTCGCAAAAAAATTTCCTTATTTTAAAGAACCCGCATCTTTGGCTCGGAATGAATACCAAAATCCTTAAGGGAAGGTCTTTATTTATTTATTATTTATTTATCACAATGGACTGAATAGTCTAAGTGAGCCTGAATCTTAATCGGGCTGCCACTAACATCAAAATCTTTGGATCCAAGAAAACTTTTTTTTTTTGAGTGTATAAGCTCTAAAAGGCCAAGTCGACAAATCATGATATTTCGATTTTTTCCTTTTTCTACGCAAAATAAAAAAAAAATTAAAATTAAATCTGCATCCTTTTTTATAGCCTCAACCAAAAAATGTGCCTACAAGAAATATTGATTTTAGACCCCATAAAATTTGTACCTAGCTATACAGAATCACCTCCTGGGTCGATCTAGCGCTTGGTGTCCGTTCGTCCATCGATCCATGTATTTGTTGTTCACAGGATTCCGGTCGCATTTATTAACCGATTTTGATGAAATTTGGTACAGGGTGATTTTTGGGCACAAGGACAAACGCTATGGAATTTGTAAGAAACTGGATCAAATTTACATATAGCTCCCATATATATGTATCGCCCGATTTCGACAAATGGGGTCACGTTGCACTTTTTTTACTAACCGATCGTCGTCAATGTCTGAAATCGGTTCAGATTTACACTTAAAAAAAACATGCCCGGTTCCAAAGATTTTGTCTTTACTCTAATGATTTTGGTATTGATTCCGAGTCAAAGAAGCGGAGAATTCAAGCAAGTATTCTTTTAAGACACAACTCTCTTTTAAATTTGGGTTTTGTGTACTTGATTCTAGGAAACAAATTTTAATTTTCCGATTTTTTATTTTTTTTTTTTTCATATGCTATCAAAGTCCTTTAAAAACGTGTTAACGACAACTTCAATTTCCAAATTCAGGCACGACTTCCAGTAGAAACTATGCTATGTTTCAAGTAAAAACGTCTTTAAACGAAAGTGTTCAAAAACATCTCCTATTTTTGAAGACGTTTTTGCTTTGTAGTCAAGATGCAAAAAGACAATTGCATTTATTTTAAAGAATTTTTCTGAATTATTAAAGTCAAGTTGACCTTAGACCAAAACAAGTATATACAGCACTAAGTTCGGCCGGGCCGAATCTTAAATACCCACCACCATGAACCAAATATTAGGGTTTCCTTTGAAATTTCAGGAGGGCTTGAGGACTTGAGGACACTTCCCGAAGATAAATTTAAAGATTTCATGGATGGATTTATAAGAACCATTTTTGTTTGAGTTTTAGAGGAATCATTAACATCTCTTGTAAGTGTGCAAGAAAATTATAAAATAACGTCTTGATTTGAAATCTTAAATCTGTAGAAGTAAACTCTGGAAATTTTACATTGAGTTTCAAGCAATTTTCATGATCAGTGCGCCTTCTACACCCTCAAGAAGTGAAGTCGGTCTATATGGAGGCATTACCAAATGGACCGATAAAAACTTAATCCGATGCACGTTTTTGTGAGCCTAAAATACCAGAATATTTACAATTTCAGGCAAATCAGATAAAAACTACGGTTTCTAGAAGCCCAAGAAGTAAAATCGGGAAATCGGTCTATATGGGGGATATACCAAAATATGGACCGATACTCACCATTTTTGGCACACCTCTTTATGGTCCTAAAATACCTCTAGATTTCCAATTTCAAACAAATTGGATAAAAAGTACGGTTTCTATAAACCCAAGACCCAAATCGGGAGGTCGTTTTATATGGGGACCATACCAAAACATGGACCGATACTCACAATTTTTGGCACACGTATTTGTGGTCCTACAATACCTCTAGATTTCCAATTTCAGGTAAATTGAATAAAAACTTCGGATTCTAGAAGCCCAAGAAGTAAAATCGGGAAATCGGTCTATATGGGGGCTATACCAAAATATGGACCGATACTCACCATTTTCGGCACACCTCTTTATGGCCCTAACATACCTCTAGGTTTCCAATTTCAGACAAATTTGATAAAAACTACGGTTTCTATAAGCCCAAGACCCCAAATCGGGAGGTCGTTTTATATGGGGACCATACCAAAACATGGACCGATACTCACAATTTTTGGCACACGTATTTGTGGTTCTACAATACCTCTAGATTTCCAATTTCAGGTAAATTGAATAAAAACTTCGGATTCTAGAAGCCCAAGAAGTAAAATCGGGAAATCGGTCTATATGGGGGCTATACCAAAATATGGACCGATACTCACCATTTTCGGCACACCTCTTTATGGCCCTAACATACCTCTAGGTTTCCAATTTCAGACAAATTTGATAAAAACTACGGTTTCTATAAGCCCAAGACCCCAAATCGGGAGGTCGTTTTATATGGGGACCATACCAAAACATGGACCGATACTCACAATTTTTGGCACACGTATTTGTGGTTCTACAATACCTCTTGATTTCCAATTTCAGGTAAATTGAATAAAAACTGCGGTTTCTATAAGCCCAAGAAGTAAAATCGGGAGATCGGTCTATATGGGGGCTATACCAAAACATGGACCGATACTCACCATTTTTGGCACACCTCTTTACGGGCATAAAATACCTCTAGATTTCAAATTGCATGCAAATTGGATAAAAACTACGATTTCTATAAGCCCAAAACCCCAAATCGGGAGGTCGGTTTATATGGGGACTATATCAAAACCTGGACCGATATAGCCTATCTTCGAACTTGACCTGCCTACAGACAAAATACGTGTTTGTGCAAAATTTCAGCACGAGTGCTTCATTATTGAAGACTGTAGCGTGATTACAACAGACAGACAGACAGACAGACAGACGGACAGACGGACATCGTTATATCGTCTTAGAATTTCTCCCTGATCAAGAATATATATACTTTATATAGTCGGAAATCGATATTTCGATGCGTTACAAACGGAATGACAAACTTATTATACCCCCGTCACCATTCTATGGTGGTGGGTATAAAAAGATTCTTTCATGTTATGATACCCATTTTTAAGTCGAATCATTTAATTTTAAGGACAAAACGACTTCATTGAAAAGTTTATAAACTTTTGGACAAGGAAAAAAAACTTTATATCAGAAAAATGCTTCTTCTATTCTTAGCAAAACTTGCATTCGTATTTTAAGGACATGAAATCTGTGGCCTAATGACAATATTTTTTTCAGTGTATAATATAGTCGGCTCCGCCACCGTGGTGCAATGGTTAGCATGCCCGCCTTGCATACACAAGGTCGTCGGTTCGATTCCTGCTACGACCGAACAACAAAAAGTTTTTCAGCGGTGGATTATCCCACCTCAGTAAAGCTGGTGACATTTCTGAGGGTTTCAAAGCTTCTCTAAGTGGTTTCACTGGAATGTGGAACGCCGTTCGGACTCGGCTATAAAAAGGAGGTCCCTTGTCATTGAGCTTAACATGGAATCGGGCAGCACTCAGTGATAAGAGAGAAGTTCACCACTGTGGTATCACAATGGACTGAATAGTCTAAGTGAGCCTGATACATCGGGCTGCCATATCGGTCCACTTTTACGTATAGCCCCCATACAAACCGATCTCCCGATTTGGCTTGCGCAGCCTCTAAGAGAAGCAAATTTCATCCCATCCGGCTGAAATTTGGTTCATTGTGTTAGCATATGATCTCTAACAACCATGCAAAAATTGGTCCACATCGGTTCATAATTATATATAGCCCCCATATAAACCGATCCCCCGATTTGGCTTGCGGGGCCTCTAAGAGACGCAAATTTCATCCGATCCGGCTGAAATATGGTTCATGGTGTTAGTATATGGTCTCTAATGACCATGCATCAATTGGTCCACATCGGTCCATAATTATATATAGCCCCCATATAAACCGATCACCAGATTTGGCTTGCGGAGCATCTAAGAGAAACAAATTTCATCCGATCCGGCTGAAATTTGGTACATGCCCAGTCAGAAATTTACGATGGTTATAAATATTGAGCGTTGTAACAGCGTTGGAACCCAACGTTGAAACAACGCTTGCTAAACAAATTAATTGACGGTTTTTGAATAGTAAATTTTCCATAAAATTATCGTTGAAAATGCATGTTCCATCAATGTCCAATGGTTTTTATTGAGTAATGGAGGTATAATTGTTGATAGGAATTGATTTATAATAGGATAATGTTCCTTTATCATATAAAGTGAATATGTACATTAACAGTGAAACCACTAGGAACAACAATTTGGGTAATTTTACAAATGAGTAGAAAGTTTAAACTAAACGCTTACATCACGCCAAACCCCAAATATAAGTACTTATTTATCGACTAATTGAAGAAATTTTGTTAGACATAATTACTTTTTTTTTCACATGTTAAGGTGAATATTAACTTCGAGTTTAGCCGCCTAAATCTCTAAAGTGAAAACTAAATCAGTAAGAAAAATGCACAAAATCATACATATTTGTTGCAAATTTTATTATAACTTGATGGGGAAAAGCCCAAAGCAAATTTTCACAAAGTTTGTATTCCTTAAAATGGATTATTAAAGAAAAGTAATCGTGAAAAAATGACGTTTTTATCGCCTAAACTCGAACTTAATACCCACCTTTAAAGAAAATTTCATTGTTTGAAGGAAAAAATTGGAGTTCAGTATTGCAAGAATGTTATTTTGGTGCATTTGGGGTAAAATGTACAAATCTTAAGAAATTCTGAAGTGTTTTGTGTGAAATACGCACATTTGTGTATAACCTTTTCCCTTTGTTAAGTTCATTTTAGTGTCGTAGAGGATTCTCTTTTTAATGTACCTTAAAACATTTCCAAGAGTGAATTTTGAATTATTACCTATAGGAAATAATAAAGACATATGACTAGCCCCTAAAATCACAAATTTTTCACGATTACTTTTCTTTAATAATTCATTTTAAGGAATACAAACTTTATGAAAATTTGCTTTGGGCTATTCCCCATCAAGATATAAAGAAATCTGCAACAAATATGTATACTTTTATGTCTTTTTTACTGATTTAGTTTTCACTTTAGCGATTTTTGACCATATTAAAATAATTTTTTACCAATTATAAATGTCAATCTTAATCTTAGTTATGTATTTTTCCTATTAACGGCCATTTTCATGTAGCTCCGTTAGGCTTTAACTGCCAATTAACAGAAAGTAAATTGCAAATATCTTAACTGGCTATGGAATATATATGCAAGATGACAATTTCGTCCATAATACGGTTCAAAAGTTGGTTAGTTAAAGGAACACTAACGGAGCTTTATGAAAATGGGGGTAATTGTTAATTGTTAAGTTTTCTGATGTTCCTTTGTAAAGTGTAAAACACTAATTTTGTTTTGTTTCAATAGCGGTTTTAAGGTACTGTAAAATTATAATTCTAACCCTCCTAAAGCATTCTAGAAACAATTGGAAATGAAATGTTGTTTTTCAGTGCTTTTTAATGGTTGTAAAAACAATCGATACACCGTATAACGATGTTATCATTTTGGGGTTGTCAAAGCGTTCGTTAAACCATCGGAAAAGCGTATAAAATATTGTTTTCATGACGCTTGTTAAATACAATCGATACACCGTGGAATGATGTTATCATTTTGGGGTTGTAACAACGCTTTTTCCCACCGTGTATCAACCGTTCACAACGCTTTTACAACGCTTTTCCGATGGTTTTTTTCTGACTGGGTGGTGTTAGTATATGGTCTCTAATGATCATGCAAAAATTTTCAAAATTTTTTTTTTTCCTTCCTTCCGGATCCATATAAAGAAGATAATGAAGATATGTCATATTTAGTATGTGGTATGCAATAAGTTTAGTGAATATTTTCTCAATAAGTTTGATTCTGCAGAACATATCACAATTCTCTAAACTTACTTAAAATCACTCCCAAGAAAGTGGGATGATATAAAGTCACTGTATTGCTGTATAAATTATTATCAACTTCACGATTTCAAACAAATTTCTATATATTTCAGTTAGTAAAATAAAATAAAAGCGATATCTTTTCTATTTAAATATTTGCTGTTTTTACAAATGTTTGTGTTTTCATTACAACAAATCACGTATGTATACATTTTCCTGGTTAAAAAAAATAATAATAAACTGTGAATAGTTTTTTGTTTTCTACATTTATTTAACATTTTTATATTATGAATGACAGCAGCTCACGTGTCGTAAATTGATTGCTAAATAATTCAATGCTGATTTGTTGTTGTTGGGTGGAAAAGTTAATGAACTTTACTTCCCTATACAGATCATATATTTCGATTTTCGTGTAAAAATCTGCATCTTAAAAACTAGATCTATTTAGAATAAATATCATTTTCAACTATTTTACTATGAATAATAACTAACATATACAATACCAATATGGTCGCACAAATAGCTTGTTTTATGAAATTTAAAGCATATAATTACTAATAGAAATATTCGTTTCTAAAATCAATTTACAGTTGAATTTGAATAATGTCTGCGGAGTACTATCCGTATATTGTGTAAGGAAAAAAATCGAACAGATTTGTTTTTTAAACACGAAATTACTTGGTATACAAAAGCGATCAGCCAAAGGATACCGAAACGGACAAGCCTCCGGTAGAGTCAGCAGTGAAAAAGTCTCCTAGCGAAGCCGAAGGAGACATAAAACCTGCAGACTATGGCGAAAATCATATGCGGGAAGTTTCTACAGGCTCAAGCCTCACCAAAGCTGAACCGCGGATTGTTGCGAGAGTCACCGAGATCTGTGAAGAGGAAGCCCTTGATGACTCAATTGAAGCGGCTGATGTGACGGTGGTTGAAAATTTGGATGGTTCTACGGTTCCTCCAGATAAATCTTCACCATTGTAAGGCCGCTTGTGCTGCCTTAAAAGTTCTCCTGATGAAAGGAGACATAGATATTGTTCTTATTCAAGAACCATACATATATAAGAACAAGATCTGTGAATTAAGCACTCCGGGTTTCAAACTTTTGCATAATACCGGTAACGATAAAATCGAGCATAATTGCTAAAAACGAACTAAACTTGTTTCTGCTTCCTTCATTGAGCAATGCAGACACTGTCGTAGCCAGTCTAGAGATATCCACATGCAAATATTGGGTATCTTCGGTCTACATGGGACATGATAGGGATATGCCACCCTGTGCCGTTAAGACCTTAGTTGATGAGTCACTAAAAACAAAGACAAAACTCATTATGGGATGCGATGCAAATGCACATCATAGTATTTGGGGAAGTAGTGATACTAATGCAAGGGGAGAGTCGCTAATAGAGTTTATTTTGCGTACTAACCTGGTAGTTTGCAATAAGGGAGATGCACCAACCTTCGTCACCAGGAACAGACAAGAGGTTTTGGACGTAACGTTGACCTCTCCGGAACTGAATGATAAGATATCTGAGTGGCAAGTTTTGAGGGAACATAGCTTCTCAGATCATCGCTACATCAGTTTCAGATTGGCTGTTCGTACTTCAAAGACCATATTTCCGCCAAATGTTAGGAAAACTGATTGGAATAGGTATAGGGAATCGTTCAATTTGATGATACCGGAAGTGCCGGATACAAATATGAGCACTGTGCAAGATATCGAACACGCAGTGGAGCGGATTACTAAGGCCTTCAACATTTCACTGAAAGCTGCATGCCCTAGAGGAAAGCCAAGGGGAAAAAATCGGCCGCCATGGTGGACTACGGAGTTAAGTAATATGAGGAAATCCTGCAGGAAGCTCTTTAACAAAGCAAAGTCCACAAGAGCTCCGGAGGATTGGGACACTTACAAGATGAATCTGAGAGAATATAAACGAGAACTGAGAAGGTCTCAACAAAACTCTTGGGATGATTACTGTAGCAGTATTGAGAATACGTCAGAGGCTTCCAGACTACGGAAGGTACTAGCGTCCACTAACACCGCTCCAGGTTTCATTAAAACATCGGAGGGAAATTGGACAACGTCCAGTGAGGAGACGTTGGAGGTACTTTTGGACACACACTTCCCTGGAAATCAGACGGTTGAACCATGTTCCGGCGGTGTAACAGAGGCTCAGCGATCATTTCCTATCGAGGAAATTGTGTCGGAATCTAGAATAAAATGGGCTTTAAATAGCTTTGGACCATTCAAATCCCCCGGACCTGATGGAATTACTCCGGCGGAGTTACAGGCAGTGGCTGAAAGAATTATCCCCTGGTTGACGGTGATATATAAACAATGTGTAAACTTAGCATATATTCCAGAAAAGTGGAGGGAAACAAAAGTCGTCTTCATACCTAAAGCAGGAAAAGCCTCTCACTCGAGTGCGAAGGATTTCCGACCAATCAGCTTATCCTCATTCCTACTTAAGACCCTGGAGAGGATGATAGACATGTATCTTAGAACTAGCGTGGATTCAGGTTTGCTCTCGAAACGACAGCATGCATACTCGAAGGGCAGGTCTACCGAGACCGCATTGCATGAACTGGTCAGCTTTATTGAAAGCTCACTATCTGTCAAAGAATACACAATCGTGGCGTTTCTAGACATCGAAGGGGCGTTCAATAATGTCCATCCGAGCTCGATATTAAATGGACTGAAAACTCTGAATGTTGATCCAGGTATACTTAGGCTGTTAGACGAACTTCTAATGAAGAGACGTATTTCAGCCACACTAGGGCAAGCAAACATACAAAGGTATGTGAACAGAGGCACACCCCAAGGAGGAGTTCTATCACCTCTTCTTTGGAATGTTGCTATAAACAACCTTTTGTTTTCTCTAGAAAAAGAAAGGATAAAAGTAGTGGCATACGCAGATGATGTGGCGCTAGCAGTCAGGGGAAAATTCCCATCCACAATCAGAGATATTATACAGAGAGCTCTCCGGATGACTGAGAAATGGGCGAAAGATAATGGTCTTGGTGTAAATCCAGCAAAGACAGAAATAGTCATGTACTGCAAAGATCGCAAAACTCCCACGGTTAGGCCCATTTCCTTAGGGGGTACTGAAATTTCCTTTGGTGAGTGTGCAAAATACCTTGGCGTTATTTTGGACAGGAAGCTGAATTTTAGGCTTAATATTGAAGAGAGGGCGAGAAAAGCCACGGTAGCTTTGTACTCGTGCAAAAAGGCAATAGGGAAAAAGTGGGGACTAAGACCAAAAATTGTGCATTGGCTATACACGGCAGTGGTTAGACCTATAATGCTATATGGTGTTGTAGTCTGGTGGCCGGCACTTCAGAAACCGACTTGTTTAGATAAAGTTCAGCGTATGGCGAGCTTATGTATCTCAGGCGCATTTAGTAAGACAGGAACAGACTCCCTTAATGTCATGCTACATCTATTGCCTTTAGACATTTTGGCCAAACAGTCAGCTGCAACAACGGCTGTGCGGTTGCGCGAGCTATCGCTATGGTCGGAAAAAATGTACGGTCATAGTTCGGTCCTCAAAGTAATGCCAGATGTGCCTAACGTAGTGGATTACACCCTGGCAAAACCACTTTTCGACAAAAAGTTTGAAACTCTAATTCCCAACAGTGAGGCGTGGTGTACACAGACCCCGGGGAATAAAAGATATATAGATTTCTATACTGATGGCTCCAAATTGAATGGACAAGTGGGGTTCGGAGTATATTCTAAAGATCTGGAAATTCGAATAGCGAAAAGATTACCTAATCACTGTAGTGTTTTTCAGGCTGAAATATTGGCAATAAGAGAGGTGGTGAATTGGCTGAGAAGTAATGTTCCAACAAATATTGGCATTAATATATACTCAGACAGTCAACCTGCAATAAAATCCTTGGACTCTGTGTTCCTTAACTCAAAAACGGCCATAGACTGCAGCAAATCTCTCAACGAGATGGCTGAGCAGTACAATATTCACCTAATATGGGTGCCTGGTCATAGGAACATACCGGGGAACTGTGAAGCAGATGTGTTAGCAAGGCTAGGAACTACCTTACATATTCCAGGGGAACTAGAATCTGTTGGTATGCCTCTGGCCACCTGCAAGCTCTTACTGCGTGAGAAGGCTGTTATGATGGCCAATATTCGATGGGAAAATTGCAAGGGTTGTAACGACACCAAGCAAATATGGCCCCATTTAAACTTAAACCGCACACTAGATATGCTAGTGTTCTCAAGGCGTCAGATAGCACTCCTAATATCTGCTATAACGGGTCGCTGCCTGATAGGCGAATTTGCAAAAACTATAGGTGCGAAGTATAATGACTATTGTATAAGCTGTCATGACGTGGAGGAAAAGGAATCAATTAAACACCTCTTGTGTGAGTGTCCTGCTTTTTGTGTAAGGCGTAAGCGAATTTTAGGAGCATATAGCTTTAGATTACTGGCTGACATGGAAAACGTTAACTTAAGCAGTTTGTTAATGTTTTTGGAGCAATCTGGTTGGTTCCACAAAAGTAAATAATAGAGAAGGTTCAGTGGTTAAGACTAGAAGTGCCCATATGTAATAGGTACTTTTAGTTAAATGTGGTATCACAATGGACTGAATAGTCTAAGTGAGCCTCAAAATTTAATCGGGCTGCCACTTTAACCTAACCTAACCTACTTGGTTCAATTATTTTTTAATTGGAATCGTTACAATCACAAAAATGATAATATCAATCACAGATAAATTTATTTTTGCGACAATTTCAACAAGTAAGGAAAGTCTAAAGTCGGGCGGGACCGACTATATTATACCCTGCACCACAAAGTGGTCGGGCGGGGCCGATACCATATCGCATCCGTCAAATGTGTTGGGGCTATATATAAAGGTTTGTCCCAAATACATATATTTAAATATCACTCGATCTGGACAGAATTTGATAGACTTCTACAAAATCTATAGACTCAAAAATTAAGTCGGCTAATGCACTAGGGTGGAACACAATGTTCGTAAAAAAATATGGGAAACATTTAAATCAGAAGCAATTTTAAGGAAACTTCGCAAAAGTTTATTTATGATTTATCGCTCGATATAAAGGGTGATTCTTTTGAGGTTAGGATTTTCATGCATTAGTATTTGACAGATCACGTGGGATTTCAGACATGGTGTCAAAGAGAAAGATGCTCAGTATGCTTTGACATTTCATCATGAATAGACTTACTAACGAGCAACGCTTGCAAATCATTGAATTTTATTACCAAAATCAGTGTTCGGTTCGAAATGTGTTTCGCGCTTTACGTCCGATTTATGGTCTACATAATCGACCAAGTGAGCAAACAATTAATGCGATTGTGACCAAGTTTCGCACTCAGTTTACTTTATTGGACATTAAACCAACCACACGAATGCGTACAGTGCGTACAGAAGAGAATATTGCGTCTGTTTCTGAGAGTGTTGCTGAAGACCGTGAAATGTCGATTCGTCGCCGTTCGCAGCAATTGGGTTTGTGTTATTCGACCACATGGAAGATTTTACGCAAAGATCTTGGTGTAAAACCGTATAAAATACAGCTCGTGCAAGAACTGAAGCCGAACGATCTGCCACAACGTCGAATTTTCAGTGAATGGGCCCTAGAAAAGTTGGCAGAAAATCCGCTTTTTTATCGACAAATTTTGTTCAGCGATGAGGCTCATTTCTGGTTGAATGGCTACGTAAATAAGCAAAATTGCCGCATTTGGAGTGAAGAGCAACCAGAAGCCGTTCAAGAACTGCCCATGCATCCCGAAAAATGCACTGTTTGGTGTGGTTTGTACGCTGGTGGAATCATTGGACCGTATTTTTTCAAAGATGCTGTTGGACGCAACGTTACGGTGAATGGCGATCGCTATCGTTCGATGCTAACAAACTTTTTGTTGCCAAAAATGGAAGAAATGAACTTGGTTGACATGTGGTTTCAACAAGATGGCGCTACATGCCACACAGCTCGCGATTCTATGGCCATTTTGAGGGAAAACTTCGGAGAACAATTCATCTCAAGAAATGGACCGGTAAGTTGGCCACCAAGATCATGCGATTTGACGCCTTTAGACAATTTTTTGTGGGGCTACGTCAAGTCTAAAGTCTACAGAAATAAGCCAGCAACTATTCCAGCTTTGGAAGACAACATTTCCGAAGAAATTCGGGCTATTCCGGCCGAAATGCTCGAAAAAGTTGCCCAAAATTGGACTTTCCGAATGGACCACCTAAGACGCAGCCGCGGTCAACATTTAAATGAAATTATCTTCAAAAAGTAAATGTCATGGACCAATCTAACGTTTCAAATAAAGAACCGATGAGATTTTGCAAATTTTATGCGTTTTTTTTAAAAAAAAAGTTATCAAGCTCTTAACAAATCACCCTTTATATGTATTAGAGTCATTTTTACAACTGTTCGACTAAGCAGTGGCGATTTTACAAGGAAAATGTTGGTATTTTGACCATTTTTGTCGAAATCAGAAAAAACATATATATATGAGAGCTATATCTAAATCTGAACCGATTTCAAACAAATTTGGCACGCATAGCTATAATGCCAATTCTACTCCTTGTGCAAAATTTCAACTAAATCGGAGTTAAAAATTGACCTCTGTGGTCATATGAGTGTAAATCGGGCGAAAGCTATATATGGGAGATTTATCTAAATCTGAACCGATTTCAACCAAATTGGGCACGCATAGCTACAATGCTAATTCTACTCCCTGTGCAAAATTTCAACTAAATCGGAGCAAAAAATTGGCCTCTGTGGTCATATGAGTGTAAATCGGGCGAAAGATATATATGGGAGCTATATCTAAATCTGAACCGATTTCAATAAAATTTGGCACACTGGACAACACTACTAATTGTACTCCTATTGCAAAATTTCAACCAAATTGGGGTAAAACTCTGGCTTCTGGGACCGTATTAGTCCATATCGGGCGAAAGATATATATGGGAGCTATATCTAAATCTGATCCGACTTCTTCCAAAATCAATAGGGTTCTATTCTGAGCCAAAACACATACCCTGAGCATTTTTGCCAAAGACACCATGTGTCTATCTCATCTCCTTCTGGGTGTTGCAAACATATGCACTAACTTATAATACCCTGTTCCACAGTGTGGCGCAGGGAATAATTACGTTTCTTTTTATACCCTCCATCATAGGATGGGGGTATATTAACTTTGTCATTCCGTTTGTAACACATTGAAATATTGCTATAAGACCCCATAAAGTATATATATTCTGGGTCGTGGTGAAATTCTGAGTCGATCTGAGTATGTCCGTCCGTCTGTTGAAATCACGCTAACTTCCGAACGCAACAAGCTATCGACTTGAAACTTGGCACAAGTAGTTGTTATCGATGTAGGTCGGATGGTATTAAAAATGGGCCATATCGGTTCACTTTTACGTATAGCCCCCATATAAAGGGACCCTCAGATTTGGCTTGTGGAGCCTCTAACAGAAGCATATTTCATCCGATCCAGTTGAAATTTGGTACATAGCGTTGGTATATGGTCTCTAACAACCATGCAAAAAATCCACATCGGTCCATAATTATATATAGCCCCCATATAAACCGATCTCCAGATTTGGCTTGCGGAGCCTAAAAGAGAAACAAATTTCATCCGATCCGGCTGAAATTTGGTACATGGTTTTTCTATATGGTCTCTAACAACCATGCAAAAATTGGTTCACATCGGTCCATAATTATATATAGCCCCCATATAAACCGATCCCCAGATTTGGCTTGCGGAGCCTCAAAGGGAAGAAAATTTCATCCGATCCGGCTGAAATTTGGTACATGATGTTGGTATATGGTGTCTAATAACCATGCAAAAATTGGTCCATATCGGTCCTTAATTATATAGCCCCCATATAAACCGATCCCAAGATTTGGCTTGTGGAGCATCTAAGAGAAGCATATTTCATCCGATCCGGCTGAAATTTGGTACATGGTGTTAATATATGGCCTCAAACTCCAATCCAAAATTGGTCCACATCGGTCCATAATTATATATAGCCCCCATATAAACCGATTCCCACATTTGGCTTGCGGAACCTCAAAGAGAAGCAAATTTCATCCGATCCGGCTGAAATTTGGTACATGATGTTGGTATATGGTATCTAACAACCATGCAAAAATTGGTCCACATCGGTCCATAATTATTTATAGACCCCATATAAACCGATCTCCAGATTTGGCTTGCGAAGCCTCAAAGAGGAGCAAATTGCATCCGATCCGGCTGAAATTTGGTACAAGGTATTGGTATATGGTATCTAACAACCGTGCAAAAATTGGTCCACATCGGTCCATAATTATATATGGCGCCCATATAAACCGATCCCCAGATTTGGGTTGCGGAGCCTCAAAGAGAAGCAAATTTCATCCGATCCGCCTGAAATTTCGTACATGATATTGGTATATGGTCTCTAACAACCATGCAAAAATTGGTCCACATCGGTTCATAATTATATATAGCCCCCATATAAACCGATCCCCAGATTTGGCGTGCGAAGTCTCCAAGAGAAGCAATTTTCATCCAATCCGGTTGTAATTTGGAACATATCGGTCCATAATTATATATAGCCCCCATATAAAACATTCTCCAGATTTGACCTCCGGAGCCTCTTGGAGGAGCAAAATTCATCCGATCCGGTTCAAATTAGGCACGTGGTGTTAGTATATGGTCGCTAACAACCATACCAAAATTGGTCCAATCACACAAAAATTGGTCGATATCGGTTCATAATCATGGTTGCCACTAGAGCCAAAATAATCTACCAAAATTTTATTTCTATAGAAAATTTTGTCAAAATTGTATTTCTGTAGAAATTTTTGTCAAAATTTTCTTTCTATAGAAAATTTTGTCAACATTTTTATTTCTATAGAAAATTTTGTGAAAATTTTATTTCTATAGAAAATTTTGTTAAAATTTTTTTCTGTAGAAAATTTTGTCGAAAATTTTGTCAACATTTTTATTTCTATAGAAAATTTTGTGAAAATTTTATTTCTATAGAAAATTTTGTTAAAATTTTATTTCTGTAGAAAATTTTGTCAAAATTTTATGTCTACTTTGTCAAACTGAATTATATACGTATTGGATTGATCTTTTTTGATTTAATATATACCACGTATGGACTTACATACAATTTAGAAGATGGTTTTAGGAGGTTTTAAGATACCTTGCCATCGGCAAGCGTTACCGCAACTTAAGTAATTCGATTGTAGATGGCAGTGTTTAGATGAAGTTTCTACGCAATCCATGATGGAGGGTACATAAGCTTCGGCCTGGCCGAACTTACGGCCGTATATACTTGTTTAAGTTGGTTTAACAAAAAAATTTTATGATTGTGGTCGCAAGTCTCAATTCAATAGTGGCAATCAATTATTTATTGTATTTTAATTAGGTGAAAATCTTTGTTGTTAGCATCTAAATTTTTTTTTAATACAGAAGAATTCATTTATAGCGACCTCGGTTATAACGACCGTCCGCTTATAACGACGGATTTTCAAAGCAAGTTTGGTTCTTAATAGTTTGTACATGCGCAAGCATTCGCTTAGAACGTCTCCGGTTTTAGCAACCATCTGCTTTTAACGACCAATTTGCACGTCTGCTTTGGAATGGACATTCGTTTATAACGACGATGTAAGTTCTGTGTACTAATTTTTATTTTTTTCATTCCATTTTTTGTCGTCAGGCAATACTACATAAAGAAACATATACTGCAGGGAATCACAGAATTTGTTTTCGACTATCCCAAACAGAGGTGCAAATGACAAAGAAGAAATATTCAAACCAGTTTGGGATGAGTTAGAGTTCAAACCAGGACTGGGATAAGTTCGTAAATGTCGATGACAACGTCGTGACATTAGAAGAGCCATCATTGAGAGAAATAGTGGAGAACACAAAAGAAAATGATGAAACTCACAGCGATAATGAACAAGATGACGAAGATGAGCCAATCAAAATTCCAACTAGGACAGAAACCTTGAGTGCAGTGCACACATTAAAACAGTATTTACGATTTGGGGGTTCTGATATATCAGAGAGTTTATATAGTTCCGTTGAAATTATTGAAAGTAAATTATTTAAAGAAATTCTTGTAAATAGAAAACAAACCACAATTCTAAACTATTTGCAATCTCAATAAATATAAATATACATGATAAAAAAAAAAACTTAAAAATATTGTGTACACTTATTTGGATACAACGACGTTCGGTTATAACGACGTATAATTTCGGTCCCTTGGCGGTCGCTATAACCGAATTCTACTGTATTTATTTTCATAATTTTATATGATTGTAAATCTTGTAAATAAAACAAGTATATATGTTACAGTAGTAATTTTGGCCGGGCCGAATTTTAAATACCACCACCATTAATCAAATATTATAGTTTCCTTTGAAATTTCAGGGGGTTTGATGACAGATCAAGCAGAGCAGTTCAACGAGTACACTTCCCAAAGATAAATTTAAAGATTTTTACCTATGAAGACAATATCAGATTCTGTAACATACTTATAAGAACCATTTTTGTTTGGAAAAAGTCGGTTTATATGGGGACTATATCAAAACCTGGACCGTTATAGCCCATCTTCGAACTTGACCTGTCTGCAGAAAAAAGACGAGTTTGTGCAAAATTTCTCCACGATTGCCTCATTATTGAAGACGTGATTATACCCCCGTCTATGGTGGTGGGTATAAAAATAATTATTTATTGTATTTTTATTTATTATTATTTTACCTTTAGATGAAATAATTTTCATGCGAACTCTTATAAAATTACAAGGATTTTTTTTTCTAGTTATTAATGGATATTGCCCGATTCCACCACTAGCTCAATGGCGAGGGACTTGGTTTTAATAGCGGAGTCCGAACGGCGTGTATAGAAGCTTTAAACCAATTGGAAAGGTTGTCAGCATTGGTTTTTGGTCGTAATGGGGATTAAACCTACGAATCGAACCTACACATTTAAAGGGTGATACGGTCAAAATTTAGTCAAGGGAAAACGCGTGTAAATCGGTGAAATCGTTTATTTAAAAAATTGAATTAAATTTCTTTTTCAAGTTCAATTAGTAAAAAATTCAGGAAAAATATTCCGTTAGGCTTTCGCTTTTCCAAATCCGAATTGCCGGGCCTCACGCTTGACACCTGCCATCAGATTTTGTACAGCCACCTTGTCCACCTTCTTCGCCGCAGAAAGCCAATTTGCCTTGAACTGCTGCTCGTTCTTAGCAGTTTTTTTGGTCTTCTTTAGGTTCCGCTTGACAATAGCCCAGTATTTCTCAATTGGGCGGAGCTCTGTCGTGTTGGGAGGGTTCTTGTCCTTGGGAACCACCTGCACGTTGTTGGCGGCGTACCACTCCATGACCTTTTTACCGTAATGGCAAGATGCCAAATCCGGCCAAAACCGTAAGGAACAACCGTGTTTCTTCAGGAAAGGCAGCAGACGTTTATTCAAACACTCTTTCACGTAAATTTCTTGGTTGACAATCCCGGAAGCTATGAAAATGCTGCTTTTCAAGCTACAGGTTCAGATGGCTTGCCAAACCAGATATTTCTTTGCGAACTTTGACAGTTTTATGTGCTTGAAAATATCTGCTACCTTTCCCCTTCCTTTTGCCGTATAAAACTCCTGTCCCGGAAGCTGCTTGTACTCGGCTTTGACGTAGGTTTCGTCGTCCATTACCACGCAGTCAAACTTCGTCAGCATCGTCGTGTACAGCCTCCGGGATCGCGCTTTGGCCGTCGTATTTTGTTTATCATCGCGATTTGGAGTCACTACCTTTTTGTAAGTCGATGGTCCGGCTCGTTTTTTGGCTCGATGCACGGTTGTAGACGATACACCCAGCTTATTTGCGGCATCTCGGAGAGAGAGGTTAGGGTTTCGCTTGAAACTACCGGCAACTCTCTTTGTCGTCTCAGCGGCTTCCGGTTTTCGATTTCCCCCCGATCCAGACTTCCTGGCTGTCGACAAACGTTCCCCAAACACTTTAATTACATTTGTAACGGTTGATTTGGCAACTTGTAGCGATTTTGCCAGCTTTGCGTGCGAGTAGTTCGGATTTTCGCGATGCGCGAGCAAAATTTTGATACGCTGCTCTTCTTGCTTGGACGGCATTTTGACAACTGAAGAGTGAATTCCAAAATCAAAATAGGAGCAACATTCTACACACACACACCTTCAAAATGAGGGGTGTTCAGGTTTTTAAAATGCAAAATTGAAAGAAATACGTCAAGTTTATATTGACCAAATTTTGACCGTATCACCCTTTATCCATCCATCCATCTAATGGTGGTGGATATAAAAATTTAGTCCAACTTAGTTTCACTGCCTTCTTATTCTTCAACCCATTGTGCAAGTTATCACATGCCCAAGTTTATTAGATTTATTTTATTTGAAATAAAAATACTCTATATTGTTTAACCACTAAGAGGCGTTTAGTACATATAAATCAAGTATCGGAGCCAATGAGTTTTATAGTCGGCTTAAAGCATTTCGTGCTTATTCAATTAAAAAAAAAACTAAGTTCTACCTATCATCGATCTTACTCAAAGTGCTACTGGAGAACAGAATTCGTAGAATGTTATTAATCGGTTTACATATTCCAAAAACCAGTTTAAACTTCACTTGTAGTAAATGAATAAAAAAGTAAAAGTACTGATATTAAGCTCCATTGTAGACTTACTGTCGTCTATGGGATTAACCACTAGAATGTGGCCACGCAAGCACCAAGTATAAATACGAGTACGAAGTGATCCAACCGACATTTGATGGTCAAGGCCAATGTAGTTCATTTGCGGAAGATTGAAATGGAAACTTGATTGCTGCGTTATATTTGCAAAACGTGAATGATCACAAAAAAGTTCTAGCATAGTTCAGAAAAGATCGGTTGTATAGCATAACAGTACAAACTGGTTGGTTATATGGAAAACAACTTCATGTTGGTTACACAAAAAGAAAGACTTCCAGTTGGTTATAAAGAAAATGATTAAAAAAAAAAACATAATTCATTTATTTTATGAATAATATTCACAAACAAGTTCACATTGAGGGAATTCCTAAATTGTACGGACAAATTTCATAATACTGGCTTTGAATGACTACGTATTCATTCGTAATATTTATGAAATGTTTTATGTAATAAATGAGTTATAAAAAACTTTTACATAAAATACACGAAAAACATCATATTTTAAATGAAAAGTTATTTTTTCTTTCGTTCTTCAGGTTCAAAAATAGTGAAATCAATACATAATCAAAAATAGTGAAATCAATAGGAAGGTTAATTTTAGAAAAAATGTAATTAACCCTCTAATGCCCAAAATTTTTGGCCAGCTGATTAAATATTTAATGATAACGATACAGAAACAAGAAAACTAAACAAGAAAATGTTATAAGGTAAAATTCAGTATCTGCTGCAAAGCCTCTTGAACAGTTTTAACTAAGTTTTCCTTTTATTTTACCCATTTTTGTTCTCTTAAGGTGTGTTTTACTAAAAGCTTCCTTATTTATTGAAGCCCGCCTAAAGGCGGAATTGGGCATTAGCGGGTTAAGGTCCATTGCATCGATGTAAAAACTAATCGCACGAAAATGTTTTGGATTTAATTCCTCTTTTTGGGTGCGATGAATATTTTAGGTTACTGTAAACAACACAAATAGCGCTCGTGTGTAAAACGTTCTGTGGAAAATTTTGTCAAAATTTTATTTCTATAGAAAATTTTGTCAAAATTTTATTTCTATAGAAAATTTTGTCAACATTTTATTTCAGCATTGTTGTTGTTTTTTATTGCAGCTTAAAACCATACATTGACTAAACTACAAGTGTTGCTTAACCAACAGAGAAAAAGAATGTTTGTCAAATTTATTTGGGCAAAGCCCTATAGACTGCAAGATGGTTGGATGGACGCACGTTTCGGAATTACCACATTCCTCATCAGCATCCTCTACTTGCAGCAAAACTATCAACCAATTATCAGAATAAATTCAGGCAGTTCATTAAACCCAACAATGAACCACACTTGAACCTTCCGAAAAAAGGTTTTACATTGATAGCCGGCTTATGCCGAAATAAATTCGAAACAAACATATCTCTTTTTCTATGCCACTGTCAAATCATCGATTTGAATTCAGTTGACTGGGTTTATTTTGAGCGTGCCTCCTCTTCTTTTTCCATTCGTTTTGTTTTGTTATTGTTGGTTTTGCTCTTTAAGCATTGTTGTTGTTTTTTATTGCAGCTTAAAACCATACATTGACTAAACTACAAGTGTAGCTTAACCAACAGAAAATTTTGTTAAAATTTTATTTCTATAGAAAATTTTGTCAAAATTTCATTTCCATAGAAAAATTTGTCAACATTTTATTTCTATAGAAGATTTTGTCAAAATTGTATTTCTATAGAAAATTTTGTCAAAATTGTATTTCTATAGAAAAATTTGTCAAAATTTTATTTCTATAGAAAATTTTGTCAAAATTTTATTTCTATAGAAAATTTTGTCAAAATTTTATTTCTATAGAAAATTTTGTCAAAATTTTATTTCTATAGAAAATTTTGTCAAAATGTTATTTCTATAGAAAATTTTCTCAACATTTTATTTCCATAGAAAATTTTGTCAAAATTTTATTTCTATAGAAAATTTTGTCAAAATTTTATTTCTATAGACAATTTTGTCAAAATTTTATTTCTATAGAAAATTTTGTCAAAATTTTATTTCTATAGACAATTTTGTCAAAATTTTATTTCTATAGAACATTTTGTCGAAAATTTATTTCTATAGAAAATTTTGTCAAAATGTTATTTCTATAGAAAATTTTGTCAAAATTTTATTTCTATAGAAAATTTTGTCAACGTTTTAGTTTTTAGAAAATTTTGTCAAAATTTTATTTCTATAGAAAATTTTGTCATAATTTTATTTGTATAGAAAATTTTGTCAACATTTTATTTCTATAGAAAATTTTGTCAAAATTTTATTTCTATAGAAAATTTTGTCATAATTTTATTCCTATAGAAAATTTTGTCAAAATTTTATTTCTATAGAAAATTTGATTTCTATAGAAAATGTTGTCAAAAATTTATTTCCATAGAAAATTTTGTCAAAATTTTATTTTTTTTTGGTCAAATTTTATTTCCATAGAAAATTCTGTCAAAATATTATTTCTATAAAAAAATTTGTCAAAATTTTATTTCTATAGAAAATTTGTCATAACTTTATTTCTATAGAAAATTTTGTCAAAATTTTTTTTCGATAGAAAATTTTGTCAAAATTTTATTTCTATAGAAAATTTTGTCAAAATTTTATTTCTATAGAAAATTTTGTCAAAATTTTATTTCTATAGAAAATTTTGTCAAAATTTTATTTCTATAGAAAATTTTGTCAAAATTTTATTTCTATAGAATATTTTGTCAAAATTTTATATCCATAGAAAATTTTGTCAACATTTGATATCCATAGAAAATTTGGTCAACATTTTAGTTCTATAGAAAATTTTGTCAAAATTTTATAGAAAATTTTGCTAAAATTTTATTTCTATAGAAAATTTTGTTAAAATTTTATTTCTATAGAAAATTTTGTCAACATTTTAGTTCTATAGAAAATTGTGTCAAAATTTTATTTCTGTAGAAAATT
Source organism: Haematobia irritans (assembly GCF_050003625.1). NCBI lineage: Eukaryota > Metazoa > Arthropoda > Insecta > Diptera > Muscidae > Haematobia > Haematobia irritans. Next base: position 45,342,135 of record NC_134401.1, on the reverse strand, counting down.
TTCTCAAAATTTTATTTCCATAGAAAATTTTCTCAACATTTTATTTCCATAGAAAATTTTGTCATAATTTTATTTCCATAGAAAATTTTCTCAAAATTTTATTTCCATAGAAAATTTTGTCAAAAATTTATTTCTATAGAAAATTTTGTCAAAATTTTATTGCTATAGAAAATTTTGTCAAAATTTTATTTCTATAGACAATTTTGTTAACATTTTATTTCTTTAGACAATTTTGTTAACATTTTATTGCTATACAAAAAGTTTGTCAAAATTTTATTTCTATAGAAAATTTTATCAAAATTTTATTTCTATGGAAAATTTTGTCAAAATTTTATTTCTATAGAAAATTTTGTCAAAATTTTATTTCTATAGAAAATTTTGTCAAAATTTTATTTCTATAGAAAATTTTGTCATAATTTTATTTCTATAGAAAATTTTGTCAAAATTTTATTTCTATGGAAAATTTTGTCATAATTTTATTTCCATAGAAAATTTTGTCAAAAATTTATTTCCATAGAAAATTTTGTCAAAATTTTATTTCTATAGAAAATTTTGTCAAAATTTTATTTCTATAGAAAATTTTGTCAAAATTTTCCGTGCACAAAATTCCATCACGAACCGGAATATACACAGAAAAAAATATCACCAAAATATTTCCAATTAAAAAGTTAATTGAAGTTGAAAATTTTTTCAATTAATAAATTAATTGATACAATTAACTTTTTAATCATGATAGAAACATTAAGTTAATTAAGTCAATGATTGAAATTTTTAAAATGTTTAATTAAAAAATTAATTGATACAATTAACTTAAAAAAAGTGCTGATTTTTTTTTACTTTTTTAATTAAAAATGTATTTCAAACAATCATTTGTTAATCCAAATAAAAACTCTAAGCCAATCTAACTAAGTAATTAAAGATAGTTACCCTTTTTAATTAATAAATTAATTGCGTTTTGCAATCAACATCAATTAAATTTTTAATTGAATCAATTAAAAAATTAATTGAATTTTGCTGAAAAAATCAATTAATTTTTTAATCAAGAATTTTTTCTATGCCCAATTAAAACTGTGATTGATACTATCATTTTCGTGATTGAAGACATTTCAATTAAAAAATTAATTGGATCAATTAATTTGGTGATTGAATCAGAGAAAAAATTTTTTGTGTGTATGTGGGGTCTAAGACCAATATTTCGATAAGTTGCAAATGGAAGAATAAAGATAGTATAACCCCCGGACAGAGAGTGTGCTGTCCTATGGGGAAGGTTATAAAAATCTACAAATATAGACTTTGTTTAATAAGAAAATATTTTCTATTTTGAAGAATCTTTTATTAGTTGGATTTTTAAACTGACATTTATTTTATACACTGAAAGAGGAGTTTTATTTTCTGAGGAACGAAAGTTTATACAAAGTTTTCTTTTGACGCTAAAGATTTTTCTTTAATAGCAAATAAACAAGAGTGGAGACAATCGTACCATTGCTGGTCTGAGATTTGAATTTATTTGGTCTCAAAGAAAATGCTTTAGAACAAAGGCGAATTTCATTTGTAAAATTTCGTTCTGGAGGAAAGTTTTTTTTTGGTGTAGCTTTCTCAATATATCGCGAAGTGATAATGAAATTCTAATTTTAATTTTATATGGCATTTGTTTTTTGACATCTAGCCAACTATAAACAGCAAAATCCTTAGGGGAAGATCACACTGTGGTATCACAACGGACTGAATAGTCTAAGTGAGCCTGAAATATCGGGCTGCCGTAGTCTAAGTGAGCCTAAAATATCGGGCTGCCATTATACCTAACCTAGATTTCAAACTATAAACACCAAAATCCTTAAGGGAAGATCAAAATCTTTGAATCCAAATAAAATATTTTTAATATTTTTAATGTACACTGAAAAAATTTGTCATAACAGGTTGGCTGATAAGTCCCCGGTCTGACACATAGATGGCGTCGCTATTATTAAATGCATATTATTTTTATATAGTACCAACCTTCAAATGATTCCTGTCAAAATTTGACGTAAGTAAATTAGTTTGTGATATAGAGCGTATTTTGTGAAGCAACTTTTGTTATTATAAAAAAAAATGAAAAAAAGGAATTTCGTGTTTTGATAAAATACTGTTTTCTGAAGGGAAAAAAATACGGTGGAAGCAAAAACTTGGCTTGATAATGTGTTTCCGGACTCTGCCCCAGGGAAATCAACAATAATTGATTGGTATGCAAAATTCAATCATGGTGAAATGAGCACGGAGAACGGTGAACGCAGTGGACGACCGAAAGAGGTGGTTACCGACGAAAACATCAAAATTCACAAAATGATTTTGAATGACCGAAGGAGTACTACCAAAATGGTATCAAAAAATTGGAAGGTCGTTAGAATCGTTGTATCGCTCTTGAAGGGAACTTTGTTGAATAATAAAAACGAATTTTGACAAAAAATGTGTTTTTCTTTGTTAGACCGGGGACTTATCAGCCAACCTGTTAAACACAAAGATAACATGTCCTTAAAATACGAAAGCCATTTTTGCGTAGCCAAGAAGATAATCCATCTCGCTGATACAACGCTTTTACACTTGACCAAAAGTTGATAAACTTTTTATTGGAGGAGTTTGTCCTTAGGCGATTCGACTTTGAAATGAGCATTACTTGGTTTTAATGAATCTCAACAATTTTTTCAAGATTAATGAAATCATCTGGGAATTAGTTAATTTTTTGTGTCTTCAAGAGAACGAGACTTTCATGGTTTTATTTCAAAGAATCTTTTTACTTGAACAATGACATAATTTATACTTGTAGGCGAATTTGTATTTGAAGACGAAAACAAAGACAAAAGTGTTTAAATTAAAATTTGTATCAAATTTTGTGTAATTTCTCGCTTTTTACACTCAAAAAAAAGTGAACTCTCTATTTCACTAAAGCCAATTTAACTTTATTTTAGTTCATGGAATTATTATGTTTGGAGGAAGTTTCCTTTACTCTAATAATTTTTTGTGTACGTTAGTTAAATTAACTAATACCAAGGAAAAAAATATACTCAAATGAAGCATAAAGATTAACTAAATTCGTGTCTTCCACAAAATAGTTCAGAATTTCTTTAAATTTGTAAATTTTACCAAAAATGCGTCCATCATGAACTTCGTATGTCACTAAAGACATTCTTGCAATTTTGAACTCCAAGTTTTTCCTTCAAACTACAAAATTTTTGAAAAAACTTAGTTATGTCCAATAAATTTTCTTGAATTTGTCGAAAAGTATTTACTTATTTTTATGACATCGGCGTGATGCCAACGTTTGTAATACTGTTTAGTTAAAATTTTCTACAAATATTCAAAATTTTCTAAAATTAACCGAAAGTTTTCTTCCTGGTGGGTTCACTGTTTTTTCAGTGTAGCTTGGAATCAATACCAAATTAGTTTAGAGAAAAGCAGAATCTCTGGGACTGGGTTTGAAACAGGCTGTTTAACATAATTTTATTCTATGGTACTGTGTTACTGTGGGTGTAACACATTTGAAAGTATCGCGTTTTCTTCGATTAATTCTACTTATAAATCTATTTTAAAGATTTTTTTCTGGTTATAATAGAATTGATTAATTTCGCATTCTTCACATACAAAAGCCTTCAAGAACGATTAATTATGCAAAACATTCGAAAGACCATTTATGACGAAAATTAATAAAAATGGGGATTTTTCATATATTAAAATATATAGAACAATGAGACAAATACGAATGACAAAACTCCTACTAAAAAACGTGGTTAGTTGGGAATCACGTAATCTTAGCGATAATCTGATACATTTTCAAAAAAAAATATTTTGAAAAGCCCACAATAAAAGATCATAAAATTTTTATGAACTTCCGTTGCAGGTGTGATTTTTTTTATAATCTATATTTTTAGCTATGTCCAATTCTAATGTCATTAAGAACATTTTTTATGTTTTATATTATTTCGAATACGTGAATAGTATTTGTTTAAATAAAAAATAATCTTTACACCTTGGCTTTGCTGCAAAGTTTTTATTGAATCTAACCACAATTAATTGCTGAAGGAATTTTAATTAACCCATAATAATCCATTCGTCAGTCAACAACGTTATACCAAAAGATGTCAGCAAATATTGACAATAATGGATTCTTTAACCACAGCAAAACGTTGAATTGACAAACATATTCCAGATATTGAATGACGCACAGTATACGGTGATTCCAATTCTGAAATTCGTGGAATTAATTATGGCTTTCAATAAAGTCTGTAATATCCAGTTTGTTTGTGGTAAATTTATGTCAAACGGATTTTGTCCGCCTGGCTGGATGTGATACCTGATGACTCTATACTTCAATTCGAAACCAAAACCGATAGATTTTGTACCAAACCGGTAGATTTTGTATTGTTTGGTAGATTGGTAGAAGTCTGGATGTTTTGGAAATTTTTGCAAAATATACATCTCCAACCAGGAGTCACTTCAATTTTCCATAGAAATAAAATTTTGTCAAAATATTCTATAGAAATAATCTTTTGATAAAGTTTTCTATTGAAAAATTTCGGAATTATCACATTCCTCATCAGCATCCTCTACTTGCAGCATGATTGAAGTACAGACCAACAATAACAAAACAATACGAATGAAGTAAGAGGAAGCACAGCTAACTGCACTCAAGGGGAGCCACCGTGGTGCAATGGTTAGCATGCCCGCCTTGCATACACAAGGTGGTGGGTTCGATTCCTGCTTCGACCGAAGACCAAAAAGTTTTTCAGCGGTAGATTATCCCACCTCATCAATGCTGGTGACATTTCTGAGGGTTTCAAAGCTTCTCTAAGTGGTTTCACTGCAATGTGGAACGCCGTTCGGACTCGGCTATAAAAAGGAGGTCCCTTATCATTGAGCTTAACATGGAATCGGGCAGCACTCAGTGATAAGAGAGAAGTTCACCAATGCGGTATCACAATGCACTGAATATTCTAAGTGATCCTGATACATCAGGCTGCCACCTAACCTAACCTAACCAAACCGCACTCAAATCGATGATTTGAAATTGGCAAAGGAAAAGAGAAATGTTTGTACAAAGATTTATTTCGCAAACGCCGACTATCATAAACCTTTTTTTCGGAAGGTTCAAATGTGGTACACTTTGGCTTTGATGAACTACCCGAATTTGTTCTGATAATTGGTTGATAGTTCTGAGGAATGTGGTAATTCCGAAACGTGCGTCCATCCAACCATCTTGCAGACGATAGGGCTTTGCCCAAATAAATTTGACAAACATTCTTTTCCTCTCTTGGTTAAGCTACTCCTGTAGTTTAGTCAACATAATGGTTTTTAAGCTCAGATCAAAACAACAAATATGAAATAAAATTTTGACAAAATTTTCTATAGAAATAATATTTTCAACAGAAACAACATTTAACATTTTCTATATATAGAAAGTTTTGACAAAATTTTCTATATATAGGAAGTTTTGACAAAATTTTCTATATATAGAAAATGTTGACAAAATTCTCATTAGAAATAATATTTTGACAAAATTTTCACAAACTTTTTTATATAAATAAAATTTTGAAAATATTTTCCATAGAAATAAAATTTTTATAAAATTTTCTTTAGAAATAAAATATTGACAAAATGTCTTATAGAAATAGAATTTTGACAAAATTTCCAATAGAAATAAAATTTAGACAAAAATTTTGACAAAATTTTCAATAGAAATAAAATTTTGACAAAATTTTCTATAGAAATAAAATTTTGATAAAATTATGCTATAGAAATAAAATAATAAAATTTTGAAAAAAATTTTCTATAGAAATAAAATACAATTATGAAAAAATAACATTTTGACAAAATTTTCTATAGAAATAATATTTTGACAAAATTTTCTATAGAAATAAAATTTTGCTATAGAAATAAAATAATAACTTGACAGAATTAATGAAAATAAAATAAAATTTTTATAAAATTTCCTATAGAAATAATTATTGAACCTTTTGGCAAAGCTTTTTATGGAACTAAGATTTTGACAAAATTTTGTACAGAAATAAAATTTGGACAAAATTTTCTATAGAAATAAAATTTGGACAACATTTTCTATAGAAATAAAATTTTGATAAAATTATGCTATAGAAAAAAAATAATAAATGAAAAAAATTTTTCTATAAAAATAAAATAAAATTTTCTATAGAAATAAAATTAAAATTTTGAAAACAATTTTTATAGAAATACAATTTGTAAAAAAATGTCTATTGAAATAAAATTTGGACAAAATTTTCTTTAGAAAGAAAATAAAATTTTGAAAAAAAAAATTCTATAGAAATAAAATTTTGACAAAATTTTCTGTAGAAATAAGATTTTGACAAAATTTTCTATAAAACTAAAATTTTGCTATAGAAATAAAATGACAAAATTTTGCTATAAAAATTAAATAAAATCAAAAAATTTTGAAAAAAATTTTCTATAGAAATAAAATAAAATTTTGAAAAAAAAAATCTATAAAAAAAACATTTTGACAAAATTTTCTATAAAAATAATATTTTGACAAAATTTTCTATAGAAATAAAATTTTGCTATAGAAATAAAATAATAAAATCACAAAATTTTGCTCTCAAAATAAAATAAATTTTTTATAAAATTTTGTATAGAAATAATTATTGAACCTTTTGACAAAATTTTCTATAGAAATAAAATTTTGACAAAATTTTCTATAGGAATAAAATTTTGCTATAGAAATAAAATTTTGAGAAATTTGTGTATAGAAATAAAAAAAATTTTGGAAAAAATCTGTAGAAATAAAATTTTGACAAAATTTTCTGTAGAAATAAAATTTTGACAAATTTTCTATAGAAATAACATTTTGACAAAATTTTCTATAGAAATAAAATTTTGCTATAGAAATAAAATAATAAAATCACAAAATTTTGCTCTCAAAATAAAATAATTTTTTTATAAAATTTTGTATAGAAATAATTATTGAACCTTTTGACAAAATTTTCTATAGAAATAAAATTTTGACAAAATTTTCTATAGGAATAAAATTTTGCTGTAGAAATAAAATTTTGAGAAATTTGTGTATAGAAATAAAAAAAAAATTTTGGAAAAAATCTGTAGAAATAAAATTTTGACAAAATTTTCTGTAGAAATAAAATTTTGACAAATTTTCTATAGAAATAACATTTTGAAAAAAATTTGCTATAGAAATAAAATAATAAAATGACAAAATTTTGCTATAGAAATAAAATAAAATTTTGACAAAATTTTCTATAGAAATAAAATTTTGACAAAACTTTCTATGGAAATAAAATTTTGACAAAACTTTTTATAGAACTAAAATTTTGACAAAATTTTTTATAGAAATGAAATTTTTAAAAATTTTCTATATATAATTTAATTTAATAATTTTCTATATATATTTAAAATTTGACAAAATTTTCTATAGAAATAATATTTTAACAAAATGTTCCATAGAAATAAATTTTGATAAAATTTTCTACAGACATAAAATGTTGACAAAATTTTCTTTAGAAATAAAATTTTGACAAAATTTTCTATAAAAGTAAAATTTTTACAAAACTTTCTATAGAGATAAAATTTCGTGTAGCTCATTGCAAGGCCAAAAGTGTAACTCATTTAGCATTATAGGTAGTCTACGGAGATAGTTGCACATTGAAACAGTTGTTGAAGATGTATGACTCGTGTATTATCGGTGCTTTGCAGTCAGCTGATTAATTTAACTAGAAGAAGCATTTCAATTATTTAGTGCCGCGTCAACAAATTCGAGTTTAAATAGTTTTTAACAACGATCGAAAATTTTTCGCGAACTTTCTTTTGTTTACAAACCACAGTGAAAAAAATATTTACGTGATATTGAAGATTACGCAACCTCAATTTTAGTATGCGAAATTTACAAAATATTAAGGACAAATTTCTTTAAAATAATGAAATTTTAATTAAAATAAAGTTTATAATCTTTGCTTCAAAATTTGTTTTCAATAAATTTAGGACACAAATTTTGTAAATTTGCGCCCCTCCGTTAACGACCCATGTCTTTGAACTAAGGATAATTTTCGTTAAAGTAAAAAACACATTTTTGAAGTAAAGAAATTGTCATTAAATTAACTGAAATATTGAAACTTTAAATTTAAGATAAAAACACTTCAAATATAGGCTAATACTTATTTTGAGCATTTAGCGTCTTTGGTTTAAAGTTTTTTTGGAATTAAGAAAACGTTTTTTACTTTCAAGTATCCGTTATAAATTGGTTTTTTAAAGTTAAATTTGTTTGTACGTGAGTACCTTTATTAAAAACCCGCGAACAGAAAATGAAAAATTTGATAAATGAGATCTGTATCCTAATTTTAATTTTATTGGTCCTAGATTTAAAGCCAGATAGGTCGCAAAAAATTCTTTTATTTTAAAAAAGCCGCATCTTTGGCTCATAATCAATATCAAAATCTTTAAGGGAAAGTCAAAATCTTTGGATCCAAGTAAGCTTTTTTTTGAGTGCATTTCCTTTTTTTTGATAAGGGTTTTACATTTTTGTTCGTTTTCAAACATAGGGAGGTTAGGCAACATTGTGGTAACACCTTAAATGTTATACCAGTTGTATGTAACACCTTTTTCCCAAGCTAAATCACACTTATGTATAAAATACCTTTACACATCCCTCCATTTCTATCAAAACCGACAAAAGCAATTGTTTTTAAAGTTTAAAGAACTACAACCCACTGTGTCAACTTTTATTTACTTTACCCTCCAATCTTTACAACCAAGAAAGGAAAATATGATTATCCAATGTATAATTGTATGATAATGATGCTGATGATGATGGTGCGAAAGACGATGGTGATGACATACCCAATACTATATAATATTGGTATTTTTTAACCCAAAAAAAAAAATGGTAACCAAATTATGGGGAATCACTGCAGTCATATATGCAATAATCTTGGGCTGAAAATAAAAAAGTCATTTAGAGTCTTTGTTGTGAGTGTTTGCTTGACTTTTTAATTAGCTTTTGTAAATTTACTGATGAAATATTACCAGCCACAATGTAAATGGACCGTTTTATAAGTTCTCTCGATTTGTCTTGCCTAACATATAAGGGAAAATCTTTTAAATTTTACTATGAAGGTGCAATAAATGTCAAAGACAATGATTAATTATTCATTGCCTTTTTTATCTATATGGTTAACCAGTATACATTTCTCTATTGAAAATGTGTTGACACTAAGGACTATATACCACGGTTGCCACAGTTGGTAAAATTCTACCAAAAATGGTAGATTTTTTACTGTTGGGTAGATTGGTAGAATTCTTGATGTTTTGGTTGATTTTGCAAAATATAGCTCTCCAAACAAAGATGTACATCAATTTTCTTTAGAAATATAATTTTGGCCAACTTTTCTCTAGATATACACGCAAAAAAATAATTCTTTCCTCCCAAACGAAATTTTAGACAAACAAAGTTCGTTTCTCATTTGCTTTTCGTTCAAAGGAAGTGTATTTGGAAGAAAAGTATATACTTTTTCTGATAAACGTTTATTCTCTTCCAGGATGTAAAAACAATTTCATAAAGACTAACTCAAAAAATTTTTTTCTGGCTAATTGCATTTTCCCTCGCATCTTTCTCACTTCCACGAAGTTTTTTAGTTCTTAACACCTTTTTCTGTAACACAAACAATGTAGAAGAAGTTATACGATTTTATAAATTTTTAAATTTTTCTTTTACCTTTCGCCTGGACGGGGAATCGAACCGCGGACCATGCAATTTGTAAGCCAACATCCACTATCCACTGAGCAATGTAGCCGTTATAGTCATCAATAGACAATTACCCATATAAGTTATATTTATATAGCATAGCTTGCGGCGCCCACGAGCCGATTAAACAAAGTTTATTTATCAGAAAAATACATTTAGTTGGGCACAGTGGGGCAGTGGTTGCTACGTCCGACTTGCATGCCAAGGGTCGTGGGTTCGATCACTGCTTCGACCAAAGTTTTTTTTTTACATATATTCCAGATATGGTCGGAAGATTTCGAAAAAATGTTCAACATTACATTCTACTATATTAAATTTTTACTATGAACTGTAAAATGTGTCTTATTAAAGACCTAAAGTCAGAAAAGAACAGTGTTTGATATAAACGAAATGAACTAGGTTGTTGGTTCAAAAATAACTGTTTTTTATTGAAAAAATAAAAATTTTGTAACAAACGATTTTTTTTTGGTGATAAAAGTGTATACTTTTCGAAGCAATTCAAAAAACTCTAACAAAAGAAAAACGTTTTCGGTACACGTTTTCCAAACGTTTTTTTTCTTTGCCTGTAGAATTTTGACCACCTTTTCTAAAAAATTAAAATTGTTTACAAAATTTCCTATAGAAATAAATTTTGACAAAAATTTCTACGGAAATAAAATTTTGACAACATTTTCTATAGCAATAAAATTTGGACAAAATTTTCTATAGAAATAAAATTTCGACAAAATTTTCTATAGAAATAAATTTTTGACAAAATTTTCTATAGAAATAAAATTATCTATAAAAATACAACTTTTGTTGTTGTTTTTGATTTGAGCTTAAAACCATACATTGACTAAACTACAAGTGTAGTTTAACCAACAGAGGAAAAGAATGTTTGTCAAATTTAATTGGGCAAAGCCCTATAGACTGCAGGATGGTTGGATGGACGCACATTTCGGAATTACCACATTCCTCATCAGCATCCTCTAGTTGCAGCAAAATTATCAATCAATTATCAGAATAAATTCAGGCAGTTCATTAAACCCAACAATGAACCACACTTGAACCGTCCGAAAAAAGGTTTTACATTGAAAGCCGGCTTATGCCGGAATAAATTCGTACAAACATATGTCTTTTCCTTTGCCACCGTCAAATCATCGATTTGAGTGCAGTTGGCTGGGTTTAATGGAAAAGAGATATGTTTGTACGAATTTATTTCGGCATAAGCCGGCTATTATGTAAAACCTTTTTTTGGAATGTTCAAGTGTGGTTCATTGTTGGGTTTAATGAACTGCCTGAATTTATTGTGATAATTTTGCTGCAAGTAGAGGATGCTGATGAGGAATGTGGTAATTCCGAAACGTGTGTCCATCCAACCATCTTGCTGTCTATAGGGCTTTGCCTAAATAACTTTGACAAACATTCTTTTCCTCTGTTGGTTAAGCTACACTTGTAGTTTAGTCAATGCATGGTTTTAAGCTGAAATCAAAAACAACAACAATGATTAAAGAACAAAACAAACAATAACAAAACAAAACGAAATAAAATTTTGACAAAATTTTCTATAGAAATACAATTTTTACAAAATTTTCTATAGATAACAAATGTAGACAAAATTTTCTATAGAAATAAAATTTTGACCAAATTTTCTATATAAATTAAATTTTGGCAAAATTTTCTATATAAATTAAATAATAAAATGTTGACAAAATTTGCTATAGAAATAAAATGTTGACGAAATATTCTATAGCAATAAAATTTTGACAAAATTTTCTATAGAAATAAAAGTTTGACAAAATTTTCTATAGAAATAAAATGTTGACAAAATTTTCTGTGGAAATAAAATTGCGACAAAAATTTCGACAGAAATTAAATTTTGATAAAATTTTCTATAAAAGTAAAATTTTGACAAAATATTCTATAGAAATAAAATGTTGACAAAATTTTCTGTAGAAATAAAATGTTGACCAAATTGTCTATAGAAATAAAATGTTGACAAAATTTTCTATAGAAATGAAATTTTGACAAAATTTTCTATAGAAATAAAATCTTGACAACATTTTCTATAGAAATAAAATTTTGAAAAAATTTTCTATAGAAATAAAATTTTGACAAAAAATTGTATAGAAATAAAATTTTGGCAAAATTTTTTATAGAAATAAAATTTTGACAAAATTTTCTATATAAATTAAATTTTGACAAAATTTTCCATAGAAAAAAAAAATTCGACAAAATTTTCTATAGAAATAAAATTTTGACAAAATTTTCTATATAAATTAAATTTTGACAAAATTTTCTATAAAAATAAAATTTTGCTAAAAACAGCAATCGATGTCTGCTGTTATATTTTTGTACTTCAGGGCGTAATGAACAACAATTTCATTTCATTTATTTATTTACTTTCATAATCCAGAAGCCTCATTCGGCCAAATTGATTACATAGGTTATAAAATTTTCCCCAAAGCCTATTTAAGAACCAAAAGTAGTTTTTGGTATATTTTTGCACTGTAATATACTTACAAGCTCCTAAATACGATCAGCAAACATTTTGTTTGCTGTTATGCCTCAATTCGATAAATATTCAAATTTTTGGTCAAATACTATAGATATTCATAAAATATTGTGTTAATTATGTTAAGATATCTCCTAAGTTGAGATTTTTATTTGTTTTAGCCAAAATAAAACCTGTTTTAGTGTAATCGAGCTTCAAAAATAGCAGGAAATGTTTGCTATTTCAGCAAACAGTGACTGCTGTCCCTTTTTCAGCAGACTTTCTGCTGTTTTAGCAGACTTTTCTGCTGTCCCTACTAACAAATTTCTTTGGGTGTAGAAATTAAATTTCGACAAAATTTTCTGTAGAAATAAAATTTTGACAACAGTTTTCTATAGAAATAAAATTTTGACAAAATTTCCTATAGAAATAAAATTTTGACAAAATTTTCTATATAAATTAAATTTTGACAAAATTTTCCATAGAAATAAAATTTCGACCAAATTTTCTATAGAAATAAAATTTTGACAAAATTTTCCATAGAAATAAAATTTCGAAAAAATTTTCTGTAGAAATAAAATTTTGACAACATTTTTCCACAGAAATAAAATTTTGACAAAATTTTCTATAGAAATAAAATTTTTAATAGAAATAAAATGTAGACAAAATTTTCAATACAACTAAAATTTTGGCAACCGTGCTATATACCCAAAGAAAAAGTTATATTGTCGTGAGGCCAAATAAACGTGTTAACCTCAACTTAAATTTCCAAGTTCAGACTCCAGATTCAAGTAGAAATTATGCTATGTGTTAAGTGGAAAAAAATTTATTAAAATAAAGTGTTGAAAAACATCTCCTATTCTTTTTTTGCTTTGTTGTCAAGATGTAATAAGACTACAAATTTAAAGACAATTTCATTAATTTTGAAGAATTTGTAAGAATTATTTTCTTTCATGGTAGTATACCCATTTTTAAATTAAATCACTTAATTATAAGGACAAAACGAAAACGGAAACAACATTTTATGTCAGAGATATGTGTCTTCTATGCTAAGCCAATCACGTACTCATATCTTTGGCCTCATAACAAAATTTTTTTTCAGTGTGTTTCCTTATTGTAATTGTAACAAATTGTCCGTGTGGGTTTTTACAGCGTAGAACTTTTGTATTATAAGCCTATGTCTTTACTTATTCATTTACAATAAAAATTCAAATTATTTCTTTTGAAGAGTCAGTAAACTTTTAATGACTTCTTTCTATTACATTTGCCATAAAATGAAACGCGGAAAAAAATATTTGAAGCGTTACAGGCAAAAGTATTCTAAAATAAAGAAAATTAAATTAAAGAAAGTTCATAATGTTTGCTTTGATGATGGACACTCGAAAAAATAATTCTTTCCTCAGAATCACCTCCTGAGTCGATCTAGCACTTGGTGTCCGTCCATGTGTTTGTTGTTCGCAGGATTCCGGTAGCAATTATTAGCCGATTTTAATGAAATTTGACACAGAGTTTATTTTTGGAACAAGAACGAACGCTGTTGAATTAGGATCGGATCAAATTTTGACAAAATTTACTATAGAAATAAAACGTTGAAAAATATTTTCAATAGAAATAAAATTTAGACAAAATTCTAAATAGAACTAAAATTTTCTATAGCAATAAAATGTTAACAAAATTTTCTATAGAAATAAAATTTTGACATCATTTTCTATACAAATGAAATTTGGCAAATTTTCTATAGAAATAAAATTATGACAAAATTTTCTATAGCGATAAAATTATGACAAAAATTTCTATAGAAATAAAATTTTGACATAATTTTCTATAGAAATGAAATTTGACAAATTTTCTATAGAAATAAAATAGAAGTATCACAAAATTTTCTATAGAAATAAAATTTTGACAAAATTTTCTATAGAAATAAAATTTTGACAAAATTTTCTATAGAAATAAAATTTTGACAAAATTTTCTATAGAAATAAAGTTTTGACAAAATTTTCTATAGAAATGAAATTTTGACAAAATTTTCTATAGAAATAAAATCTTGACAACATTTTCTATAGAAATAAAATTTTGACAAAATTTTTCTATAGAAATGAAAGTTTGACAAAATTTTCTATAGAAATAAGATTTTGATAAAATTTTCTATAGAAATTAAATTTAGACAAAATTTTCAATAGAACTAAAATTTTCTATAGAAATAAAATGTTGACGATAGTTTCTATAGAAATAAAATGTTGACAAATTTTCTATAGAAATAAAATCTTGACATAATTTTCTATAGAAATGACATTTGACAAATTTTCTATAGAAATAAAATTTTGACAAAATTTTCTCTAGCAATAGAATTATGACAAAATTTTCTATAGAAATAAAATTTTGACAAAGTTTTCTATAGAAATAAAATTTTGACAAAATTTTCTATAGAAATAAAATTTTGACAAAATTTTCTATAGAAATAAAATTTTGATAAAATTTTCTATAGAAATAAAATTTTGACAAAATTTTCTGTAGAACTAAAATTTTAACAAAATTTTCTCTATCAATAGAATTATGACAAAATTTTCTATAGAAATAAAATTTTGACAAAATTTTGACAAAATTTTCTATAAAAATAAAATTGTAACAAAATTCTCTATAGAAATAAAATTTTTACAAAATTTTCGATAGAAATAAAATTTTTACAAAATTTTCTATAGAAGTAAAATTTTGATAAAATTTTCTACAGAAATGACAAAATGTTGACAACATTTTCTATAGGAATAAAATGTTGACGAAATTTTCTATAGCAATAAATTGTTGACACAATTTTCAATAGAACTAAAATTTTATATTGAAATAAAATTTTGACAAAATTTTCTATAGAAATAAAATTGTGTAAAACAAGACTTTTTGGTTTGGTAAAATTCTCTTAAAAATTTGGTCAAATAATTTTTGACAAAATTTTCTATAGAAATACAATAAGAAAAAAATTTTACCAAAAATTTTCTATAGGAAGAAATTTTTGAGAAAATTTTTCTATAGGAAAAAATTTGACAAAATTTTCTATAGGAAGAAAATTTTGACAAAATTTACTATAGAAATAAAATTTTGTAAAACAAGACTATTTGGTTTGCTAGTTGTTTGTTAAAATTTTCTTCAAAATTTGGTAGATTATTTTTGACTCTAGTGGCAACCATGTCCGCAAGCCAAATTTGGGTGTCGGTTCACATGGGGGCTATACGTTAACGTAGTCCGATATAGCCCATTTGCAATACCATCCGACCTATATCAATAACAACTAATTGTGCCCCATCCTATGGTGGCAGGTATAAAAACAATGTTATGACACCCGATTTAGTTTTTTTTTGCGTGTAGCCAAAACCATGGTAAACATGTAAATTTACAACAATGACAAATCAAACTTCCAAAATAAAATATATAACCTTTTTCCATGGGAGATGGTTTGATCAAACTTTAATTTCGAATCCAAATGTCAATGCGGACGTTAAAGGTGGCTTAGCGAGTAGATTCATTCATGAGAAAAGAAACGTGTTTGGATTACAAAATCGCGGGTCATATTCAGCATGCCGGTTGGCCAGTAAGTCATTCATATAAATTAAAAAAGTACCCATCGAAACCGTTAAATTACCAAAGTTTTTTTTCATCAACAATAAATAAAACCTTATAAAATAAACCACAACAACTCAAATCTGGGCAAAAGAACAGGTTAAGTTCCAAGCAGAGAAACCGAGCTAAACAAATAAATATAAATTGAAAATAAAAAGAGCTATAAAACAAAAGAAAAAATAAAAAAACATAAAACAGGTAACTAGTGTCAAGTATAAGAAAATTTATTTACCTAGCAAAAAAAAAACATATCCCCTCTATCAGAAGCGAACACTTTCAATAGTATGGACAAAAAACGCTTTTGCTAAATGAAAAAGAAACTGTAAAAATGTTCACAACAATGGGCCAACATAACATCTCCCCTCACACCCCCCACACACCGTGCCTATGTTTCAAGTGGTGAATGAGTCATTAATGATGGTTGCGCCTGCGCAGTAGTCTACCCTAAACGTTCCGAAAATATTATTTATTGCAAACTTGCCAATTGTTTTCTTGACATTTGCCTCATCACCATCGGTTCGGTGAAATAACAAACCAAAAATAGTCACAGCAATGTGTTCCGGTAATTTAGAATTTTTAATGTTGCACTTAAGCCAATACATTCAGCACCTAGAATAGTTATTGATTGCTTTTTTTTTTCTAAAACAAAACTACAATTAAACATTTCTTTGTTCTTTAGTGGCTGCTGAATAGGGGAAAAAAACTATGTTTTACTGATGACAAACTAAGTGAATCGTTCTTAAAGTGATCGTCTTAAAACATTTCGTATAGAATGTGCTATAATGCAAATTAATTTTTTGTTAGTAATATTCATAAAACGTCCGTGTTCTGAGGCAAATACTTTTCATCGATCGTCGATTTAATTATAAGCTCAAGGCCATGTAGCTGTCCTTTCATTAAATGACTAAATATCAAATTGATCACGTTGTGATAGATAGCAACAGGTAACAAAGACAATCCCCACATAATCAACTTTAGGTTAAGTTAAATGGATTCAGGTTGTCAAAATTTTATTCCTGTAGAAAATGTTCTACAAAATTTTATTCCTATAGAAAATTTGTCAAAGTTTTATTTCTATAGAAAATTTTGTCAAAATTGTATTGATATAGAAAATTTTGTCAAAATTGTATTCATATAGAAAATTTTCTCAAAATATTATTCCTATAAAAAATTTTCTCAAAGTTTTATCCATATAGAAAATTTTGTCAAAATATTTTTTCTACAGAAAATTTTATATAATTTCATTTCTATCGAATTTTTTTTCAAAAATTGATTTCTATAGAATATTTTTTCAAAATTTTGTTCCTCTAGAAAATGTTGCCAAAATCTTATTCCTAAAGAAAATTTTCTCAAAATTTTTGTTCTTATAGAAAATTTTCTCAAAATTTTATTCCTATCGGAAATTTTTTCAAAAATTTATTTCTATTGAAAATTTTCTCAAAATTGTATTTCTATAGAAAATTTTGTCAAAATTCTCTTTCTATAGAAAATTTTGTCAACATTTTACTTCTATAGATAATTTTGTCAAAACTTTATTCCTACACAATTTTTTGTCAAGATTGTAGTCATATCGAAAATTTGTTTGTTTGTTCTTAAAAAAATTTTTCCAAAATTTTATTTCAATAGAAAATTTTGTTGTTGTTTTTTATTGCAGCTTAAAACCATACATTGACTAAATTACAAGTGTAGCTTAACCAACAGAGGAAAATAATGTTTGTCAAATTTATTTGGGCAAAGCCCTATAGACTGCAAGATGGTTGGATGGACGCACGTTTCGGAATTACCACATTCCTCATCAACCAATTATCAGAATAAATTCAGGCAGTTCATTAAACCCAACAATAAACCACACTTGAACCCTCCGAAAAAAGGCTTTACATTGATAGCCGGCTTATGCCGAAATAAATTCAAAACAAACATATCTCTTTTCCTATGGCACTGTCAAATCATCCATTTGAATTCAGTTGGCTGGGTTTATTTTGAGCGTGCTTCCTCTTCTTTTTCCATTCTTTTTGTTTTGTTATTGTTGGTTTTGTTCTTTAAGCATTGTTGTTGTTTTTTATTTCAACTTAAAAACATACATTGACTAAACATTGACTAAATTTTGTAAAAATTTTATTTCTATACAAAATTTTATTCCTAAAGAAATTTTTTCTCAAAATTTTATTCCTATATTAAATTTTGTCAAAATTTTATGCCTATAAAATTTTTTGTCAAAATTTTATTCCTGTGAAATTTTATTCCTATAGAAAATTTGGTCAAAATTTTATTTCTACACGCAGAAGGAATATGATCACCTCAAACATGTTTTAAGAGCAAAATGTTATTTTTGTATGGTGACCATGTAACATGTTTGTCACAAAAATGTTGTTTTCTCGTAAAACATAACCTGCTTGCCGAAATCAGATATATAATTTTCGAGAAAATAACATGGTTGCGACAACCATGTTACATGGTCATCACCCAAAAATAACATATATGTTTGAGGTGATTATATTCCTTCTCTTGTGTAAAGATAATTTTGTCGAAATTTTATTTCTATAGAAAATTTTTTCAAATTTGTGCTCATATAGAAAAATGTCTCAAAATTTTATTCCAAATTTTCTCAAAATGTTATTCCTGTAAAAAATTTTCTCAAAATTGTATTCCTATAGAAATTTTTGTCAAAATTTTATTTCTATAGAAAATTTTCCCAAAATTTTATTTCTATAATAGAACATTTTCTCAAAATTGTATTTCTCTATAGAAAATTTTCTCAAAATGTTATTCCTGTAAAAAAATTTCTCAAAATTGTATTCCTATAGAAAAATTTTGTCAAAATTTTATTACTATAAAGAATTTTGCCAAACTTAATTCCTATAAAAAATTTTGCCAAACTTTATTTCTATAGAACATTTTCTCAAAATTTTATTCCTATAGAAATTTTTCTCAAAACTTTATTCCTATAGAAAATGTTCTCCAAATTTTATTTGTAAAGAAAATTTTGTCAAAATTTTATTCCTATAGAAAATTTTCTCAAAACTTTATTCCTATAGAAAATTTCCTAAAAACTTTATTTCTATAGAAAATTTTCTCAAAATTTTATTCCTATAGAAAATTTTGTCAAAATTTTATTTTTATAGAAAATTTTGTCAAAATTTTATTCCTAGACAAAATTTTATCTCTACACTCAAAAAAAAAGTTTACTTGGATCCAAAGATTTTGACCTTCCCTTAAAGATTTTGGTATTGATTCCGAGCCAAAGATGCGGCTTCTTTAAAATAAAGAGGTCCGTAACCTCCCTGGCTTTAAATCTAGGATCAAATAAATTAAAATTGGACAGTGATCTCCTTCATCGAGTTTTTATTTTCTTTTCTTTATTAATATTAACAGGTTGGCTGATAAGTCCCCGTTCTGACACATAGATGGCGTCGCTAGTATTAAATGCATATTATTTTTATATAGTACCAACCTTCAAATGATTCGTGTCAAAATTTGACGTCTGTAAGTCAATTAGTTTGTGATAGAGCATCTTTTGTGAAGCAACTTTTGTTATTGTGAAAAAATGAAAAAAGGAATTTCATGTTTTGATAAAATACTGGTTTCTGAAGGGAAAAAATACGGTGGAAGCAAAAACTTGGCTTGATAATAAGTTTCCGGACTCTGCCCCAGGGAAATCAACAATAATTGATTGGTATGCAAAATTCAAGCGTGGTGAAATGAGCACGGAGGACGGTGAACGCAGTGGACGCCCGAAAGAGAAGGTTACCGACGAAAGCATCAAAAAAATCCACAAAATGATTTTGAAAGACCGTAAAATGAAGTTAATCGAGATAGCAGAGGTCTTAAAGATATCAAAGGAACGTGTTGGTCACATCATTCATCAATATTTGGATATGCGGAAGCTCTGTGCAAAATGGGTGTCGCGCGAAAACAACAGCGTGTTGATGATTCTGAGCGGTGTTTGCAGCTGTTAACTCGTAATACACCCGAGTTTTTCCGTCGATATGTGACAATGGATGAAACATGGCTCCATCACTACACTCCTGAGTCCAATCGACAGTCGGCTGAGTGGACAGCGACCGGTGAACCGTCTCCGAAGCGTGGAAAGACTCAAAAGTCCGCTAACGAAGTAATGGCCTCTGTTTTTTGGGATGCGCATGTAATAATTTTTATCGATTATCTTGAGAAGGGAAAAACCATCAATAGTTACTATTATATGGCGTTATTGGAGCGTTTGAAGGTCGAAATCGCGGCAAACCGACCCCATATGAAGAAGAAAAAGGTGTTGTTCCACCAAGACAACGCACCGTGCCACAAGTTATTGAGAACGATGGCAAAAATTCATGAATTGGGCTTCGAAGTATTCTCCAGATCTGGCCCCCAGCGACTTTTTCTTGTTCTCAGACCTCAAAAGGATGCTCGCAGGGAAAAAATTTGGCTGCAATGAAGAGGTGATCGCCGAAACTGAGGCCTATTTTGAGGCAAAACCAAAGGAGTACTACCAAAATGGTATCAAAAAATTGGAAGGTCGTTATAATCGTTGTATCGCTCTTGAAGGGAGCTATGTTGAATAATAAAAACGAATTTTGACAAATAAAAATGTGTTTTTCTTTGTTAGACCGGGGACTTATCAGCCAACCTGTTAAGGTATTTATGTACAAACACATTCCAATTTCAAAATTCAAATTATGCCAGGTACTTCAAAGTAAAAACAGTTTTCTTAATTCTAAAAAACTTTAAACCAAAGATGCAAATCCTTAAAATAAGTCTTAGCCTATATTTGAAGCATTTTTATCTTAAATTTAAAAATTCAATATGCCAGTTGAGTTAAAGACGATTTCTTAAAATGTTTTTCTTTATTTTAAGGAAAATTTGCCTTACTTCAAAGATTTACAACTTTAGCAGAGAGACGCAAAATTTAAAGATTTGTGTGCTAAATTTAATGAAAAAAATTTTTGAAGCAAGGATTATAAACTTTCTTTTAATTAAAATGTCATTGTTTTAAAGAATTTTGTCCTTAGCATTGCGTAAATTTTTGAGTCCTAAAATTTAAATTGCATAATCTGCCATATTAGGTCAATATTTTTTTTAGTGTATAGAAAGTTTGTGAAGTACCTTTTAGGTGGTGAGGAAATCAATCTACCAAACGGTAAAAAAAATCTTCCAATTTTGGAAGAAATCTACCAACTGTTGCATCCGTAGTCTCATGTCGGCAGATATAAACCATTAAGCCATTATTCGGCATGTCGCTCTACCATTAGAAAAAAGTGATCCCATCATTAAATTAAAATAAACTAATTTTGAAGAAAGTTGATCTTCGTATAGCGCCAAAGACATATTTAGTTGTATGAACGATGTGATTTTGGTAGAAATAAGGATTAATGCATTCTGTATATTAGTTACATTTTTGAATGAATTCATATATGGAATGATTTTATGTAACTTTTTTTCATTCACACTCAAAACAAAGCGAACCCTCTATTTCACTACAGACAATATAACTTTATTTTATTAGTTCGTGGAATTATTATGTTTGGAGAAAGTTTCCTTTACTCTAATAATTTTTTACGTAAGTTATTTAAATGAACTTAAAAACGGGAAAAATGTATATAACAAATGAAGCATAAAGATTTACTAAATTCGTACTTCTCACCAAATTGTTCATTATTTCTTTAAAAATTTTACTACAAATGCGCCCATTCGTACACACAAAATTTTTTTTTCTGATTCAATCACAAAATTAATTGATCCAATTAATTTTTAATTGAAATGTTTAATTGGAAACATTTTCGTGAATGTTTTTTGTGTGTATGGCACTAAAGAAAATTCAAACTACAAAATTTTCTTTAACAGGTGGAAAAAAAATTAATTACGTCTGATACATTTTCTTGAATTTGTCGAAAAATATTTTCTTAGTATTTTTGTAATATCGGCATTTGTACTTTTGTGTAGTTAAAATTTTCTAAAAATAATCTAAATTTTCTAAAATTCACCAACATTTTTCTTCCTGGTGGGTTCACTGTTTTTTCAGTGTTGCAATCCGATTTTTCTAACATTTGGTTTTTAAAACCATGAAACTATATGTACTTTTATATCAATAATATCCCGATTGTATATTTATGCGATTTACCTGCAAATAGAGTGTGAAGTTCTTTTAGATGCCGTTTTTTAAATTTTCACATCAAACGTGGAATATTAAAAATTCATGGTCTGCTCTATGAGATGTAAAACTTATTAAAATTTATACATTATCTCGATTATAAAATTTGTATATGCAGAAAATAATCATATGTATGTATGCTAATGAGAATGTCAATCACTATATTCCATAAATGAATGATGGTAGCGATTTAAAATTTTGCAGATTCACGTGTCTAAATCGTAACTGAGCTCCATTTGAGGATACCAACCATTATTATACTCGTAACCCATTAGCTCTCAACGATATTTCTGATATGAGTGAGCATACGAGAGTAGGTTCCATTTGTATTTGTGCGTATGTGTATTTGTGATTGTTTCTTGACATACGTAGAGACTTTACGATCATAGTTATTAGAACATACTTTTTATACTATACTTGTCAAGTTGTGTTTTGAGAATATTGAACTAAAAGAGATACCCACTATGCCAAGTAACTAAAAACAAATTGATTTATTTATAAAACAAACAAAAATAAGATCCCATTACCCTCCAAAAAAAGTGAACGAAAATTTCTATAGCCGATTTAAAATAATTTCAAAATAATCTATCAAAATTTTAAGCAAATGTTACCAAAAATCTACCAAATTTAAAAAAATATTTTAATTTGGAATTTTTGGTAAAAGTTTTTGTGGTTAGTATGAAACAAATTTCTTTTGTAAGAAATGTTTCATTATTATTTCAGCATTTGTAATATTATATATTATGACGCCTCCTATTAGCGACTATTGTTTGTTTTCATATATATCACTTGAATTGTAGATGTGTCAAAATTTTATTTCAATAGAAAATTTTGTCAAAATTTTATTTCTATAGAAAATTTTATCAAAATTTTATTTCTATAGAAAATTTTGTAAAAAGTTTATATCTATACAAAATTTTGTCAAAATTTTATTTCTATAGAAAATTTTGTCAAAATTTTATTTTTATAGAAAATTTGTGCAAAATTTTATTTCTATAGAAAATTTTGTCAACATTTTATTTCTATAGAAAATTTTGTCACAATTTTATTTCTATAGAATATTTTGTCAAAATTTTATTTCCAAAGAAAATTTGATCAAAATTTCATTTCTATAGAAAATTTTGTGAAAATTTTCTTTCTTCAGAAAATTTTGTCAAAATTGTATTTCTATAGAAAATTTTGTCAAAATGTTTTTTCTATAGAAAATTTTGACAAAATTTCATTTCTATAGAAAAATTTGTCAAAATTTTATTTCTATAGAAAATCTTGTCAAAATTTTATTTCTGTAGAAAATTTTGTCAAAATGTTCCTTCTATAGAAAATTTTGTCAAAATTTTCTTTCTATAGAAAATTTTTTCAAAATTTTATTTCTATAGGAAATTTTTGCAAAATTTTATTTTTATAGAAAATTTTGTCAAAATTTTATTTCCAACGAAAATTTTATCAAAATTTCATTTCTATAGAAAACTTTTTCAAAATTTTATTTCTATAGACAATTTTGTCAACCTTTTATTTTTATAGAAAATTTTGTCAACATTTTATTTCTATAGAAAATTTTGTCAAAATTGTATTTCTACACAACATTTTTTCAACATTTTTTTCTATAGAAAATTTTGTCATAATTTTATTTCTACAGAAAATTTTGTCAAAATTTTATTTCTATAGAAAATTTTGTCAAAATTTTATTTCTATAGAAAAATTTGTCAAAAATTTATTTCTATAGAAAATTTTGTCATAATTTTATTTCTATAGAAAATTTTGTCAAAATTTTATTTCTATAGAAAATTTGGTAAAAATTTTATTTCTATAGAAAATTTTGTCAAAATTTTATTTTATTTTGTCCAAATTTTATTTCCATAGAAAATTTTGTCAACATTTTATTTCTATAGAAAATTTTGTCAAAATTTTATTTCTATAGAAAATTTTGTCAAAATTTTATTTCTATAGAACATTTTGTCATAATTTTATTTCTATAGAAAATTTGGTCAAAATTTTATTTCTATAGAAAATTTTGTCATAATTTTATTTCTATAGAAAATTTGTTCAAAATGTTATTTCTATAGAAAATTTTGACAAAATTTTATTTCTATAGAAAATTTTGTCAACATTTTATTTCTATAGAAAATTTTGTCAAAATTTTATTTCTATAAAAAATTTTGTCAACATTTTATTTCTATAGAAAATTTTGTCAAAATTTTATTTCTATAGAAAATTTTGTCAACATTTTATTTCCAAAGAAAATTTGATCAAAATGTCATTTCTATTGAAAATTTTGTCAACATTTTATTTCTATGGAAAATTTTGTCAAAATTTTATTTCTATAGAAACTTTTGTCAACATTTTATTTCTATAGAAGATTTTCTCAACATTTTATTTCTATAGAAAATTTTGTCAAAATTTTATTTCTATAGAAAATTTTGTCAAAATTTTATTTCCAAAGAAAATTTGATCAAAATGTCATTTCTATTGAAAATTTTGACAACATTTTATTTCTATAGAAAATTTTGTCAACATTTCTTTTCTATAGAAAATTTTGTCAATTTTTTTTTCCATAAAAAATTTTGTCAAAATTTTATTTCTATAGAAAATGTTGTCAAAATTATATTTCTATAGAAAGTTTTGTCAACATTTTATTTCTATAAAAAATTTTGTCAACATTTTATTTCTATAGAAAATTTTGTCAACATTTTATTTCTACAGAAAATTTTGTCAAAATTTTATTTCTAAAGAAAATTTTGTCAACATATTATTTCTATAAAAAATTTTGTCAACATTTTATTTCTATAGAAAATATTGTGTTAAAATTTTCTCTCTAAGTTTACGAATTTTTTTAAATTCGTTATATAGAAATCACCAACTATAGAATATAATCTATTCTAGGCTTTGTATATGAGCTTATAGATAAACTCTTCAATAAAATTTAAGAATGATGTTTATTTATTTTTGCGTATTTTTTATTGTTATTCTTTTGCATTATTTTTGAATGAAATTTTATTTTTATTATTTTTCATTATTTTTTAATGAACTTGGTTGTGTAAAAAACTGTAAGTCCACTAACACTTGGAAATTGACACTTTCATTAGTTGCTCTAATAAAACTTTTTATTTAAAAAAATATATTCTTCAAAAATCGTATTAGTTATTTAAATTTATATTTTAAAATTCAATTTCACAACAATTTCTGTGGTTTCCGTTTCATTCTCTATCGTTACACTCACTACATTGGTTTAACACCCCACTTTGCAATAAGCGCAGACGATCACACTCACACGTGTTCAAATCGTTACTGAGCTTCAATTGTGGATAACAACCATTATTATACTCATCGTCCACTTGGCTCCAAATGATGATATTTCAGGTAAGAGTGTGTATTTGTTTAAACGAGTATACGGTTCATTTGTATTTGGGTCTGTGTGTTAGACTCTTTGAGGTTTAATGCCCCATCTAGAATGCTTGTGTTTCTACGAGATTCTTTGGAGTTTCTCTTAAACTGTTTGCCTTGTCTTTTCTCAAACTAACCAATGCGAGGTTGGCTTTTATGTTTGGATATTGAGTTCAATAGCTTTTGCGTTTAGCGTTGCCAAACACTATGATGGTGGTTCATTAGAGTGAAAAAGAGCAAAGAGTTATTGTGCTTGCATTGCTTAATTTCCGAACATCTAGTTCTCTGAAGAGGAAATTTCCCAATTCGATTCACAATTCGTAAACTCCATATATGCACTTAAAAAGTTTACTAGGATCCAAAGATTTTGAACTTCTCAAGGATTTTGGTATATTTGGTATTCTGAGCCAAAGATGTGGCTTATTTAAAACAAATATAATTTTTATGAAGCTAACTAGATTTAAATATAAGCCCTAGAAAATTTAACATCCATTAAGATATTTTTTTATTTTTTTGCTATATTTTAACAAAGTTATTCACATACAAATAAATGTCAGTTTAAAATACAACCACAAAATACTTTAAAGTGAAAGACATTTTCTTATGGTGTTTATACCCTGCGCCACACTGTGGAACAGGGTATTATAAGTTAGTGCATATGTTTGTAACACCCAGAAGGAGACGAGATAGACACATGGTGTCTTTGGCAATAATGCTCAGGGTGGGTCCCTGAGTCGATATAACCATGTCCGTCTGTCTGTGAACACATTTTTGTGATCAAAGTCTAGGTCGCAATTTAAGTCCAATCGCCTTCAAATTTGGCATATGTTCCTAATTTGGGTCAGAATAGAACCCTATTGATTTTGGAAGAAATCGGTTCAGATTTAGATATAGCTCCCATATATATCTTTCGCCCGATATGCACTAATATGGACCCAGCAGCCAGAGTTTTATACCGATTTGCTTGAAATTTTGTACAAACATAACACTTAGTCGTATAGTCAAGTGTGCAAAATTTGATTGAAATCGGTTCAGATTTAGATATAGCTCCCATATATATCTTTCGCCCGATATGGACTTATATGGTCCCAGAAGCCAGATTTTTGGCCGAATTTGGTTGAAATTTTGCACTAGGAGTACAATTAGTAGTATAGTCAAGTGTGCAAAATTTTATTGAAATCGATTCAGATTTAGATATAGCTCCCATATATATCTTTCGCCCGATATGGACTAATATGGTCCTAAAAGCCAGGGAGCAATTTGCAATTTTGCACAGGGAGTAGATTTAGCATTGTAGCTATGCGTGTCAAATTTGGTTGAAATCGATTCAGATTTAGATATAACTCCCATATATATCTTTCGCCCGATATGGACTTATATGGACCCAAAAGCCAGAGTTTTATCCCGATTAGCTTGAAATTTTGCACAAGGAACACAATTGGTAGTATAGTCATGCGTGCCAAATTTGATTGAAATCGGTTCAGATTTAGATATAGCTTCCATATATATTTTTCGCCCGATATGAACTTATATGGACCCAGAAGCCAGAGTTTTATCCCGATTAGCTTGAAATTTTGCACAAGGAGTACAATTGGTAGTATAGCCATGTGTGCCAAATTTGATTGAAATCGGTTCAGATTTAGATATAGCTTCCATATATATTTTTCGCCCGATATGGACTTATATAGCCCCAGAAGCCAGAGTTTTGGTCCAATTTGGTTGAAATTTTGCACTAGGAGTACAATTAGTAATATAGTCATGTGTGCCAAATTTCATTGAAATCGGTTCAGATTTAGATATATCTCATATATATATGTTTTTCTGATTTCGACAAAAATGGTCAAAATACCAACATTGTCCTTGTTAAATCGCCACTGCTTACACCCAGAAAAAAGTGCCCTCGAAACTAAAGGAAAAATTCTTCATCAATATAGTTTATCCATTTTATTTCCATTAAGGTAAATTTTTGTGAGAAATAATAAAATTTACTCGTTTCAGTAAAAAAAATCCTAAACTGTAAGCAGTTAGGAATAGTTCATTAACTAGAATAAGGCATGGAATTTTACTAATGCTGTTTTCTTCGCTGGGTATAAGAATTTACTACTGAACAAGAAAATTTTATTCACCGATAACAAAGCATTCGTAAAAATAAACAAAAACCGAACTAAAACCAAGTTTCCTCAAAATTAGTAAAATTTCTTATAAAATGATAATTGCGACTTCCTTTATAATAGAAAGTTTTTCATACATACGAACAACACTTGGCATAGAAAAATATTTTAGTTCATTCATACTAAGAAGTATGCAATCCTTTCAAAACTTAAGGAAACACACTTGTTAGAATATAGGAAATTTTCCTATATTTCTATTGTCTACCTGTAATCGATACCTGTCATCGTAATCGATGTGTTTGCGCGTGGGTGTAATCGATATGTTTGCGCGTGGGTTGTTTTTTAGTTGGAATCGCGTTGTTGTGGTATACGGAGAGATTGTTAAAAAATAATATGGTAAAATAATATAATAAGTAACAAATAAAATATATAAAAGATTTATTATTTTAAATTAGTGAGAAAAATGTTCGTTTTTTTGAAAATAAATCTATCAATGTTCGTGATGGTGTATAAAGAAAGAAAACACCAGCAGAATAACAACCCTTTCATTTGTCTTCATTTTGGAATCTTCAATTAACAGGTAATATTCAGTGACGCTGACCTTTTGTAACAAAAATGGTTTATGATTTTTTATATTTATAGGTATTGAAATTGTAAAAGGAGGACAAAATCGTTACGCAGCAACTTATTAAAAGTGAAAGGTACAAGAAGAAGAAAAAATGCGTTTTGCAGTTGATGGCATTACATGGAAATTGGAAATAGTGGAATAATAAACTAATATTTCAAGGCCAGTCGATGCTGTTGATTCTTAATAAATATATTCAATATATTAATAAAACATGTCTTTTATTGAAGATAAAATTGCTTATATAAATAAATAAAATTGTATTTAAAAACGAAGGTAAGCAGTTCTAATTATAAAGTAAAAGTTTTACCACACAGAGAATACAGATTGGTTGTGATAACCGAATTTATTGCCAACCTCATTTTGGAGGTTGTAGCAAATATCTGTTGGCAGTTGTGCCATCTGACAAATTCGGTCGACTCAATCGAATTATGGGAGATGCAACTAATACTCAATATGGTATTGATTGTGTTAACCTATGGAATTGGTCGTTACTACCTTCTTCATTCGGTTGCATTACCCAACCTAAATAGCACCCACAACCGAATTGCAAATTAATGTTTTTCCGAAAAATATTATATTTTATTTAGAAATATTTATTTTATTTAGATATTGATAGAGTATAAATGAAAATATTATATATCTATATATTAATATAAATGAAAATAAACGATTCCTTTAAACAGTTAAGTATCCGCGAAGGTTTTAGATGAAGCTCATGTAGCCTACTACAGGATTGTCGAATGAACGGGCAACGCGGATATAACCGCTGGTAACTTAGAATCCATCAGTATTTTTTACCTGACTCGCGGAATTGGGTATCCAAAAACCATTGTAGGTGTAATACATTACTGTATTACAGTCGTCAACACACAGAAATAAATTTTACTCATGACCAAGGACCTACATAGATTAATTAAATTATCGCTTTAAAACACTTTTTGATATCAATAAAAAGAAAACCCATACTGACCATGTTCAGCGCATCAGATTTCAAACTGCAACTTTCATGGTAAAGGCTTTTGTGCAATTAAATGTCCAGTCTGGAGAGTAAATATTAAATATATTATCAGTGAAAATTACAGCAATTTGATCATAAAAATTTACCTTTAAGATGTTACCAAAATTATGCCCCTTTTACATTCAAATCTTGATCATTGCCTCGTTTTTGACTTTTATAGGAAGAGGTTTTTGTTTTTTCCTCGACAACAAATATGAATAATTTGTCGTTGACAAATATGAAAATGACAACCAAAAATATTTCCAATAACATTCGGTTTGTGCAACCGTATGGTTATGATGAGTACTGAATGAAAGTTGCAAAATGTTTTCTTGGTAGGTTGTATCAACCAATTTCCAATAAAATTATTCATAGTTGAAGCATTTGGTTAACCCAATCATTTGTCTATTATCATAAATAACATTTTTTTGATACCGCTCCCAGATGGTCTTAGGAATAGAACCCATGTTGTAAATACAGAATATTTGTTGATACAGTTGATATTTCGTTCCATAATTAGAATGTTCATTATTACAACCGATTGTTAACCGATCTCTTTTCTGTGTGCACAAATATGTAAGATTTGTCCAAATGAATGAAAAAATTTCAATAAACTCATTCCATATATGAATTCAAATCAGTCAAATTTTTTCATTCTGTAGCATAGTGGTAAATAAATATAGGAAAATGTTAACTAATATATGGAATGCATTATACCTAATTTCTACGAAAATCACATCGTTCAAACAAATAAAAATGTCTTTGGCGCTATACGAAGTTCAACTTTCTTCACAGTAAGTTCATTTTAACTTAAAGAAGGGGTCACTTTTTTCTGGGTGTAGTCGAAAAGTTGTAAAAATGACTCTAATTTTTCTAAACTTCTAATACATATATATATCGAGCGATAAATCATAAATAAACTTTTGCGAAGTTTCCTTAAAATTGCTTCAGATTTAAATGTTTCCCATATTTTTTTTACTAAAATTGTGTTCCACCCTAGTGCATTAGCCAACTTAAATTTTGAGTCTATAGATTTTGTAAAAGTCTATCAAATTCTGTCCAGGTCAAGTGATATTTAAATGTATGTATTTGGGACAAAGCTTAATATATATAGCCCCCAACACATTTGACGGATGTGATATGGTATTGAAAATTTAGATCTACAAAGTGGTGCAGGGTATAATATAGGCGCCCCGCCCGACTTTAGACTTTCCTTACTTGTTTTTTTTTTTTCTAAAAAATGCTTTGCATTAATTTTTTCTGTACTGAGAACATTTTATAAATTCTGGCATCAACCTAAAAAATGCAATCATTTCAACGGGTAGGAAACAATTCAAAGGAGCAAACAGGGCGAAAGTGAAATGATCTTAACAAAGAAAGAAAAAAAAAACAACAACAAGTATATACGGCCGTAAGTTCGGCCAGGCCGAATCTTATGTACCCTCTACCATGGATTGCATAGAAACTTCCACTAAAGACTGTCATCCACAATCGAATTACTTGCGTTGTGGTAACACTTGCCGATGACAAGGTATCTTAAAACTTCTTAACACCGTCTTCCAAATGTAAGTTAGTCCATACGGGGTATATATTAAACAAAACAAGTATATACAGCAGTAAGTTCGTCCGGGCCGAATCTTAAATACCCACCACCATGAATCAAATATAATAGTTTACTTTGAAAACTCTTCGTCGAAGCGGGTAAGATTTCAGGGGGTTTGATTACAAATATTCTCCCAAGCAAATCAGTTCATTCAGTACGCTTCCCAAAGACAAATTTAAAGATTCTACCTATGAAAACCAGATCAGATTCTGGATTTATGAGAACCAATTTTGTTTGAGTTTTACAGAAATCATAAGCATATCGTGTATATGATGAAATTACGCCATGATTTGAAATCTTAAATCTGTAGATTTTTTCCGTCATTATTTAAATGAATACGATGAGTCAAATCTGGAAATTTTAATTTCAGTTTCAAGCAATTTTCATGAGCAGGCGCATTGCCTGCTATACCCTGAAAGAAGTGTTTTCTTTTCTGAGGAACGAAAGTTTAGACAAGCAAAGTTTTCTTTTGACACAAATTTTAGAGACTAAACGAAAATACTTTATACGAAAGGGGAATTTCGTTTGTCTAAAATTTCATTCCGGAGGAAAATATATATTTTTTTGGGTGTACCCTCAAGAAGTTAAATCGGTCTATATCGATGCCTTGCCAAATGGATCGGTAAAAATAAATGCAATACAGATTTTTGAGGGTCTAAAATCCCAGTATACACCCAGAAAAAAGTGACCCCTTCTTTAAGTTAAAATGAACTCATTGTGAAGAAAGTTGAACTTCGTATAGCGCCAAAGACATTTTTATTTGTTTGAACGATGTGATTTTCGTAGAAATTAGGAATAATGCATTCCATATATTAGTTAACATTTTCCTATATTTATATACCACTATACTACAGAATGAAAAAATTTAACTAATTTGAATTCATATATGGAATGATTTTATTGAAATTTTTTCATTCATTTGGACAAATCTTACACATTTGTGGTAAAACTTTTACTTCATAATTAGAACGGCTTACCTTCGTTTTTAAATACAATTTTATTTATTTCTATAAGCAATTTTATCTTCAATAAAAGACACGTTTTATTAATATATTGAATATATTTATTAAGAATCAACAGCATCGAATCTCTTTGAAATATTAGTTTATTAATCCACTATTTCCAATTTCCGTGTGATATTATCAACTGTAAAACGCACTTTTTCTTCTTCTTGTACTTTTCACTTTTAATAAGTTGCTGCCTAACGATTTTGTCCTCCTTTTACAATTTCAATACCTACAAATATAAAAAATCATAAAACATTTTTGTTGCAAAAGGTTAGCGTCACTGAATATTACCTGATAATGGAAGATTCCAAAATGAAGACAAATGAAAGGGTTGTTATTCTTCTGGTGTTTTCTTTCTTTATACACTATCACGAACATTGATAGATTTATTTAAAAAAAGAAAATTTTTCTCACTAATTTAAAATAACAAATATTTTATATATTTTATTTGTTATTTATTATATTATTTTACCATATTATTTTTTAACAATCTCTCCGTATACCAAAACAACGCGATTCCAACTAAAAAAACAATCGACGCGCAAATATATCGATTACACCCACGCGCAAACACATCGATTACGATGACAGGTATCGATTACAGGTAGACAATAGAAATTTAGGAAAATTTCCTATATTCTAACAAGTGTGTTTCCTTAAGTTTTGAAAGGATTGCATACTTCTTAGTACGAATGAACTAAAATATTTTTCTATGCCAAGTGTTGTTCGTATGTATGAAAAACTTTCTATTATAAAGGAAGTCGTAATTATCACTTTATAAGAAATTTTACTAATTTTGAGGAAACTTGGTTTTAGTTCGGTTTTTGTTTATTTTTACGAATGCTTTGTTATCGGTGAATAAAATTTTCTTTTTCAGTAGTAAATTCTTATACCCAGCGAAGAAAATAGTATGAGTAAAATTCCATGCCTTATTCTAGTTAATGAACTATTCCTAACTGCTTACAGTTTAGGATTTTTTTACTGAAACGAGTAAATTTTATTATTTTTCACAAAAATTTACCTTAATGGAAATAAAATGGATAAACTATATTGATGAAAATTTTTTCCTTTAGTTTCAAAGGCACTTTTTTCTGGGTGTATTTACATTTTTATGCAAATCGGATAAAAACTACGGTTTCTAGAAGCCCAAAGAGTTAAATCTGGACATAGGTCTATGTGGAGGCTATAATAAAACATGGGTCGACACACACCATATTCGGCTGACCTATTTGTGGTCAGCCTGATTCCACAAGTCCTAAATTCGGGAGTTAGGCTATACCAAAACATGGACCAATACTCACCACCTCTTAATGTTCCTCATATACCTCTAGAATTCCACTTTCAGACGAATTGGGTGAAAACTACGAATTCTAGAAGCCCAAGAAGTAAAATCAGGTGATCAGTCTATATAGAGCCTATACCAAAACATGGACCAATACGGACCATTTTCGACACACCTCTTTATGGTCCTAAAATACCTACAGATTTTCAATTGCAGGCAAATCGGATAGAAAATACTGTTTCTAGACGCCCATGAAGCAAAATCGGGAGATCGGTCTATATGGGGGCTATACCAAAACATGGACCGATACTGACCATTTTCGGCACACCTCTTTATGGTCCCAAAATACCTCTAGATTTTCAATTTCAGGCAAATCGGAAAGAAAATACAGTTTCTAGACGCCCATGAAGCAAAATCGGCAGATCGGTCTATATGGAGGCTATACCAATACATAGACCGATGGGCACCATTTTCGGCACACTTTTTATGGTCCTCAAGATTTTCAATTTCAGGCAAATTGGATAAAAACTACGGGTTTTATAAGCCCAAGACCCCAAATCGGGAAATCGGTGTATATGGGGACTATATCAAAACTTGGACCGATATAGTCCATCTTCGAACTTGACTTGCCTGCAAACAAAAAACGAATCTGTGCCAAATTTCAGGACGATAGCGCCATTATTGAAGGCTGTAGCGTGATTTCAACAGACAGACAGGCGGACAGACGGACATGCTTATATCGTCTTAGAATTTCTCCCTGATCAAGAATATATATATACTTTATATAGTCGGAAATCGATATTTCGATGTGTTACACACGGAATGACAAACTTATTATACCCCATCACCATTCTATGGTGGTGGGTATAAAAAAAGGCCGATTAAATACGTATATAATTCAGTTTGACAAAATTTTACATAGAAATAAAATTTTGACGAAATTTTCTATAGAAATAAAATTTTGACAAAATTTTGAATAGCAATAAATTTTTGACAAAATGTTTTATAGAAATACAATTTTGACAAAATATTCAATAGAAATACAATTTTGACAAAATTTTCTATAGAAATAAAACTTTGACAAAAATTTTTATAGAAATAAAATTTTGGTAGATTATTTTTGGCGATATGGATCAATTTTTGTGTGATTGGGGATAGGCTATATATAACTATAGACC
The DNA here is from genome assembly GCF_050003625.1 of Haematobia irritans. Taxonomy (NCBI): domain Eukaryota; kingdom Metazoa; phylum Arthropoda; class Insecta; order Diptera; family Muscidae; genus Haematobia; species Haematobia irritans. The sequence continues at coordinate 45,307,973 of NC_134401.1, read as the reverse complement.
GATATGGACCAATTTTAGCATGGTTGTTAGCGGCCATATACTAACGCAATGTACCAAATTTCAACCGAATCGGATGAATTTTGATCCTCCAAGAGGTTCCGGAGGTCAAATCTGGGGATCGGTTTATATGGGGGCTATATATAATTATGGACCGATGTGGACCAATTTTTGCATGGTTGTTAGAGACCATATACTAACACCACGTACCAAATTTCAACCGAATCGGATCAATTTTGCTCGTCCACGAGGCTCCGGAGGTCAAATCTGGGGATCGGTTTAAATGGTGGCTACATATAATTATGGACCGTTGTGGACCAATTTTTGCATGGTTGTTAGAGACCGTATACATACACCATGTACTAAATTTCAGCCAGAACGGATGAAATTTGCTTCTCTTAGAGGCTCCGCAAGCCAAATCTTCGGATCGGTTTATATGGGGGCTATATATAATTATGGACCGATGTGGACCAATTTTTGCATGGTTTTAGAGACCACATACTAACACCATGTACCAAATTTCAACCGGATTGGATGAATTTTGCTCCTCCAAGAGGCTCCACAAGCCAAATCTGAGCGTCAATAGCTTGTTTCGTTCGGATGTTAGCGTGATTTCAACAGACGGACGGACGGACGGAAATGTTTAAATCGACTCAGAATTTCACCACGACCCAGAATATATATACTTTATGGGGTCTTAACATAGAGCAATATTTCGATGTGTTACAAACGGAATGACAAAGTTATTATACCCCCCATCTTATGGTGGAGGGTATAAAAATAAACAAATACAAACATAATTTCTGTGGACTATTCTTTGGTATACAATCATTTATTCAAATCACTATCAACAGAAAAATACATATCTGCTTTTCAGGGCAATAGCAGCACTCCCACTGTCGGTACGTAGTGCTGAAAATGACCGCAATTTGACTCTATGCGTGCCATAATTTTCCAAACCAAATTCGACAAATTTTCAAACTGCTTTTTATACCCTTCACCACTACTGTGGTACAGGGTATAATAAGTTTGTGCATTTGTATGTAACACCAAGAAGGAAAAGTCTGAGACCCATCGTTTAGTATACCGATCGTCTTAGAATTAAATTCTGAGTCGATTTAGCGATGTCCGTCTGTCGGTCTGTCTGTCTGTCCGTCTGTCTGTCTGTTGATGTATTTTTGTGTGCAAAGTACAGCTCGCAGTTTTAGTTCGATTGTCCTAAAATTTGCTATAGGGTCCTGTTTCGGCTCAAAGACGATCCCTATTGATTTTGGAAAAAATCGGTTCAGATTTAGATATAGCTGCCATATATATTTTTCACCGATCTGGTCATAATTGGCGTGTATATCAACCGATCTTCCTCAAATTCCGTACATCCGAATATTTTATGAGTCTCGAAAAACATCCGAATATTTTATGAGTCTCGAAAAACAAAATATCAGCCAAATCGGTTCAGATTTAGATATAGCTCCCATATATAGCTTTCGCCCGATTTACACTCATTTGCCCACAGAAGCCAACTTTTTGCTCCGATTTAGTTGTAACTTTGCATAGGGAGTAGAATTAGCATAGTAACTATGCGTGCCAAATTTGGTGGAAATCGGTTCAGATTTAGATATAGCTCCCATATATAGCTTTCGCCCGATTTACACTCAAATGACCACAGAGGCCAATTTTTTGCTCCGATTTAGTTGAAATTTTGCACAGGGAGTATAATTAGCATTATAGCTATGCGTGCCAAATTTGGTTGAAATCGGTTCAGATTTAGATATAGCTCCCATATATAGCTTTCGCCCGATTTACACTCAAATGACCACAGAGGCCAATTTTAAACTCCGATTTAGTTGAAATTTTGCACAGGGAGTAGAATTAGCATTGTAGCTATGCGTGCCAAATTTGGTTGAAATCGGTTCAGATTTAGATATATCTCCCATATATAGCTTTCGCCCGATTTACACTCATATGACCACAGAGGCAAATTTTTAACTCCGATTTAGTTGAAATTTTGCATAGGGTGTAGAATTAGCATTGTAGCTATGCGTGCCAAATTTGGTTGACATCGGTTCAGATTTAGATATAGCTCCCATATATATGTTTTTCTGATTTCGACAAAAATGGTCAAAATACCATCATTTTGCTTGTTAAATCGCCACTGCTTAGTCGAAAAGTTGTAAAAATGACTCTAATTTTCCTACACTTCTAATACATATATATCGAGCGATAAATCATAAATAACCTTTTGCGAAGTTTCCTTAAAATTGCTTCAGATTTAAATGTTTCCCATATTTATTTTTGAACTAACATTGTGTTCCACCCTAGTGCATTAGCCGACACAAATTTTGAGTCTATAGATTTTGTAGAAGTCTATCAAATTCTGTCCAGATCGATTAGCCCCCAACACGTTTGACGAATGTGATATGGTATCGAAAATTTAGATCTACTAAGTGGTGCAGGGTATAATATAGTCGGCCCCGCTCGACTTTAGACTTTCCTTACTTGTTTTTCTTTGAAAAAAGTACCTAAAAAGGTCATATTCTGGTCAAAATGTGAAAAAAGTGCGGATATTTTACAAGAAAAGAAACACAAATAATTTCAAAACCAAAGATAAAAAATCCTCATAATAAGTCTTAGCCTAGGTTAGGTTAGGTGCAGTGGCAGCCTGATATTTCAGGCTCACTTAGATTATTTAGTCCATTGTGATACTACAGTGGTGAACTTTTCTCTAATTACTGAGTGCTGCCCGAGTTAGGTACCTACTTTTTATAACCGAATATAGTTTTATTTTAGAAAATTTTAACTAAAATATTTACTAATTGCAACATGATACAAATAAGTTAATAATTTTTGTCGAATGGAAGAAAATTGATTAAAAATAAAAAAACTGTTTTAATGTCTTTAGAGCCATATGAAGTTGAATCACAATTTATGCAAAATTTACTCGTTAGAGAAATTTATGAACTCAATTTAGAAAAAAACTTCAACAATTTTAGAAAAAAATATGAACTATTTTCATATTTAGAAAAATTGTATACTTCATTTGTATAAAATTTTTTTTCTCACTTTTAGTTCACGCCATTAAAGTAAGCAAAAATAATTAAAATAAAAAAATCTTGTCACATTTGGCAGATTTTAACTAATATCAACTCATTTTCATGACCTTAATTAAAGTTAAATTTCGCAAATTTCGTGGTCTGGGGGGTAGACCTTTGTTTTGTGGATTTAAAAAATTAACAAATTTATAGTATTTGTTGTTTTGTTTAGGTTTCGAAATGAGTTTATCAGAGACTTGTGTTTAATTTCTTTTATTGATTTCTGTTTTTTTTTTGTGACAGCAACAAAATCAAAAATAATTTAACCCTTAAATGTACATTGGCGTTTGTCTGTTTAATAGGAATTTTGATACATTTCATAGCATACCTTTAGGCTCCACAAAATTAAATAAATTTTGCAATACCAAGCCATCCATTCCCCCACAAAAATTATCTATTACGAATTAGGGTTGGAGATTTTAAGCGTAAACCAATAAAATGCCAAATTACAAATCAGAGAGTTCGATTACATTATTCATTTGACTATAACTTGGATCTGATTATTTAATTTTGTATTAAATTTGCAGTTTTAGAAGGAAGAACCAGATGCCAAATAAAACACAACACACTGTATTAGTCTATCTGCTTTTGGTTTTATACCATTTACCCCCAATCAATATTTCTTTGTTCATAATGTATGATAATGCTAACTATATAGGGGAATTTTCACCTGACTGGCAGTGCTTCTGAATATTACACCAAGAGCCAAATAATTGCATACACAGAAAAAAATCGTCTTGTAACTTTAAGGACCATTTTAACTTCCACATAGTTCAACAAATTTACTGTAATATAGTTCATTTTTCGTAACCACAACGAAAATTAACTTAGCTAAAGGAAAACTTATAAAAATTCAGTAAATGTTTTTTAGTTCACTATCTACGAAATGGGAAGGATTTTTCCTTAAATAAATTTCCAACGCAGTAGTTAATGCATAGTTGATTCTATTATAAAAATACATGGGCAATATAAAAATCTTACTACGAAATGTGGGCAATTTACTAAGAAAAAATTTTGTATGGAAAAAAATTTTTGTAGTAAAAATTAACTTAACGACATTACCGATTCGTATGATGGCTACCTACAGATTATTTCCCTTTTTATTATACGTTGGAGTGTTTTTCCTCACATTGAAAATTTTAGATAAAGTAGAATAAAAAGTAGTTAATATAATCCTTGACGGGTGTATATAATTTTTTATAGATTCCTCATAGATTTGGTATATATTTTACCTTAACTTATAGATAGAATTCCAACTAATCAATAAACGTGCTACTGGAAAATTAAGTGAGAAGAGAGAAATGAAATCGTTGCATCATGTGAGGGAGTTTTTCAAGGCCGTACTCAGGGGGGGGGGATGAGGGGGATCAAACCCCCCCCATAGAAAAATCTTATCGAAGATGTTGAAGAAAAACTGGAGGTTTTATTTTGAAAAACGCTTACCTATAAAACTTGCACAAATCATAGAATATTAGTTGAAAAGCCCGTCAAACGACGGTCGAAAAAAAAAAACTTGTTTTTGTTCTCGCACCACAAATTTCATTTTTGGAAAATGCATTTCTGCTTTTTATGTGTGTTTGTTGTTCTTTTTGTGAACATGACTCGCTTTGTTTGGCCATAGCAACAACAACGAAACAGCCAAACACACATGTGTAAATGAAATGGCGCAAAACCTGCGAAAAGAACCTGCCTAATTCAGCGATGGAAGCAATAAAGAGATTTTTCCAAACGTGCATATTCTTTTAAAAATTTTGGTCACTTTGCTAGTTACTCAGGGATGGAAAATACAATTTTTAAGAAAGTACAAAAAATGTATTTTTTGAGCGGAAAGGTACTTTTTACTAAATTTCAACAAAAATTTCACTGGAAGATTATTGTCAAGAGACTGCATTTTAAAGAAAATAAAATTTTGACAAAATTTGCTATAGAAATAAAATTTTGCAAAAATTTCCTATAGAAATAAAATTTTTACAAAATTTTCAATTGAAATAAAATTTTGACAAAATTTTCTATAAAAATAAAATTTTGCAAAAATTCTATATAGAAATAAAATGTTGACAACTATTTCTACCGAAATAAAAACTCGATAATATAGAATCGAATTCTTTTTTCGACTAAAACTTTCTTGAAGTTCAATAAAATCCTGTTTTTGACTATGTCTTTTACAAAATCGAGATTTTCTGCCCACATGAACATGTCTGTTTTGCCATATTTGTAAAAGACTATTAGCAAATAAGGTTGATAAAGACTTTCTCAAAATATTAAAATATTTTGTCAAAGCTATTGTACCATAAATCTGATATCGACTCAAAAATGTCTACACAAAAGGTACTAAATCATTCCCGGGGGTACTACGATACTGACCGGGCTGAGAAAGGTTTGAAAAAAGTACTATAGTACTGCATTTTCCATCCCTGCAGTTACTACGTGCTCATCCGAACGTTCGTTTTCAACAATGAAGAGATTAAAGACGTATCTTAGAAATTCGACTAGCGAGAGTCGAATAAATGTGCCGACTGAAGAAGTCATTGATTTATTTGCTGCCCAAAAAGTCCGTCGGCTCAATTTAATATTATAACAAGTATATACAGCACTAAGTTCGGCCGGGCCGAATCTTAAATACCCACCACCATGAACCAAATATTAGGGTTTCCTTTGAAATTTCAGGAGGGCTTGAGGACTTGAGGATATTCCCGAAGATAAATTTAAAGATTTCACCTATGAGGACTATATCAGATTCTGGATTTATAAGAACCATTTTTGTTTGAGTTTTAGAGGAATCATTAACATCTCTTGTTAATGATTCCTCTAAAACTTTCCTTTCCTTTGAAATTTCAGGAGGGCTTGAGGACTTGAGGATATTCCCGAAGATAAATTTAAAGATTTCACCTATGAGGACTATATCAGATTCTGGATTTATAAGAACCATTTTTGTTTGAGTTTTAGAGGAATCATTAACATCTCTTGTAAGTGTGCAAGAAAATTATAAAATAAAGTCTTGATTTGAAATCTTAAATCTGTAGAAGTAAAATCTGGAAATTTTACATTGAGTTTCAAGCAATTTTCATGATCAGTTCGCCTTCTACACCCTCAAGAAGTGAAGTCGGTCAATATGGAGGCATTACCAAATGGATCGATAAAAACTTAATCCGATACACGTTTTTGTGAGCCTAAAATACCAGAATATTTACAATTTCAGGCAAATCAGATAAAAACTACGGTTTCTAGAAACCTAAGGAGTTAAATCGGGAGATCGTTCTTATGGGGGCTATACTAAAATATGGACCGATACTCACCGTTTTCGGCACACCTCTTTATGACCCGAAAATACCTCTAGATTTCCAATTTCAGGCAAATAGGATAAAAACTAAGGTTTCTATAAGCCCAAGACCCCAAATCGGGAGGTCGTTTTATATGGGGACCATACCAAAACATGGACCGATACTCACAATTTTTGGCACACGTATTTGTGGTCCTACAATACCTCTAGATTTCCAATTTCAGGTAAATTGAATAAAAACTGCGGTTTCTATAAGCCCAAGAAATAAAATCGGGAGATCGGTCTATGTGGGGGCTATACCAAAACATGGACCGATAATCAACATTTTTGGCACACTTCTTTATGGTCATAAAATACGTCTAGGTTTCAAATTTAAGGCAAATTGGATAACAACTACGATTTCTATAAGCCCAAGACCCCAAATCGGGAGGTCGGTTTATGTGGGGACTATATCAAAACCTGGACCGATAAGCCCATCTTCGAACTTGACCTGCCTGCAGACAAAAGACGAGTTTGTGCAAAATTTCAGTACGATTGCTTCATTATTGAAGACTGTAGCGTGACTACAACAGACAGACAGACAGACGGACATCGTTATATCGTCTTAGAATTTCTCCCTGATCAAGAATATATACATTATATAGTCGGAAATCGATATTTCGATGTGTTACAAACGGAATGACAAACTTATTATACCCCCGTCACCATTCTATGGTGGTGGGTATAAAAATATTGTATACATACCTATGCATAAATAAAATTTTCTACACATGAGATTATATGAATATTTTTTTTAAAGTTGAACCCCCCCGAATTAAAATCCTGGCTACGGCCTTGGAGTTTTTAGAGACATTTTGTGTATATCTCGTTTGATTGTTGGCGTTTGTTATTGCGTCATTTATGCTGTTGTTGGTTGTTTTGATTTTAGAGACAATGTAATGTTCCTTGTGTGTTGTTGGTATCTTTTGTGGTGGGAGTTGTTTTCTTGCAATAGCGAGATCAGAAAGGGATCGTGTGTGTGTGTGGAGTTGTTTTTCTTTGCGGCAGGTATGCATAGATAATAGAAATACATAGATGTCCCAATCTTCTCTTTAAAAAAAATGTGTCAGTTCCAAAAATTAATTTTCTGACATTTCGTTTTGTTTTTTTCGTTAAGAGAGATTCTTTTGTATTCGTTGTCCATAGATAATAGAAATACATAGATGTCCCATGGGTGTCAAACTAAGTTTGACAGTTCCGAAGATTAAGAATAAACGAAGAAAATCAAGAGAATTGAGAGATTTTTGGTACTCTTTTTAACACAACAGGGTGTTCTATAATAAAAAACTCCTCATAAAAAAATTAATTGTGAATGGACAACGAATACAAAAGAATCTCTCTTAACGAAAAAAACAAAACGAAATGTCAGAAAATTAATTTTTGGAACTGACACATTTTTTTTAAAGAGAAGAGTGGGACATCTATGTATTTCTATTATCTATGTCGTTGTCCATTCACAATTAATTTTTTTATGAGGAGTTTTTTATTATAGAACACCCTGTTGTGTTAAAAAGAGTACCAAAAATCTCTCAATTCTCTTGATTTTCTTCGTTTATTCTTAATCTTCGGAACTGTCAAACTTAGTTTGACACCCATGGGACATCTATGTATTTCTATTATCTATGGGTATGCATCCTTTATGACTATTTGTGTATTTGAGTTTTATTGCCGCATTCAGTTCTGTTGATGCATTTATGAAGTGCACACGTGGTTTTAATTTTGCAAAATTGTACGTGCGGTATGGTGTTTATTAATGACAATACATTTATTTCGAAACATTTTAGAAACTGAGAAGTGAATGATGTGATGTTAGAGAAATCAAAAACGCTTTTTATTGATAAAAACAAGTAACAGATTAAGGAACTGTATATTTCTGTTTATAGTTAAAAATTAGTGCGGATTTTTAAACTATTTTTTTCAATAGTTTAAAATTAGTGCGGATTTTAATTGATTTACATAAAAAATATACAACTTGAGTGGTAATTGGATGATCCATAATTATTCTACATCTGGATCACAGATTGGAGATGCAACTATTTTTTTGAATCTATATTTATACCCTGCTCCACACTGTGGAACAGGGTATTATAAGTTAGTGCATATGTTTGCAACACCCAGAAGGAGACGAGATAGACACATGGTGTCTTTGGCAAAAATGCTCAGGGTGGGCTCCTGAGTCGATATAGCGATGTCCGTCTGTCCGTCTGTCCGTCTGTCCGTGAACACATTTTTGTAATCAAAGTCTAGGTCGCAGTTTTAGTCCAATCGACTTCAAATTTGGCACAAGTATGTGTTTTGGCTCAGAATAGATCCCTATTGATTTTGGAAGAAATCGGTTCAGATTTAGATATAGCTCCCATATATATATTTCGCCCGATATGGACTTATATGGCCTCAGAAGCCAGAGTTTTACCCTAATTTGCTTAAAATTTTGTACAAGAAGAACAATTAGTACTATAGTCAAGTGTGCCAAATTTTATCGAAATCGGTTCAGATTTAGATATAGCTCCCATATATATCTTTCGCCCGATATGGACTAATACGGTCCCAGAAGCCAGAGTTTTACCCCAATTTGGTTGAAATTTTGCACAGGGAGTAGAATTAGCATTGTAGCTATGCGAGCCAAATTTGGTTGAAATCGGTTCAGATTTAGATATAGCTCCCATATATAGCTTTCGCCCGATTTACACTCATAGGACCACAGTGGCCAATTTTTTGCTCCGATTTAGTTGAAATTTTGCACAGGGAGTAGAATTAGCATTGTTGCTATGCGTGTCAAGTTTGGTTGAAATCGGTTCAGATTTAGATATAGCTCCCATATATAGCTTTCGCCCGATTTACACTCATATGACCACAGAGGTCAATTTTTAACTCCGATTTAGTTGAAATTTTGCACAGGGAGTAGAATTAGCATTGTTGCTATGCGTGCCAAATTTGGTTGAAATCGGTTCAGATTTAGATATAGCTCCTAGCTATATAGCTTTCGCCCGCTTTACACTTATATGACCACAGAGGCCAATTTTTAATTCCGATTTAGTTGAAATTTTGCACAGGAAGGGGAATTAGCATTGTTGCTATGCGTGCCAAATTTGGTTGAAATCAGTTCAGATTTAGATATAGCTCCCATATATAGCTTTCGCCCGATTTACACTCATATGACCACAGAGGCCAATTTTTAACTCCGATTTAGTTGAAATTTTGCACAGGGAGTAGAATTAGCATTGTTGCTATGCGTGCCAAATTTGGTTGAAATCGGTTCAGATTTAGATATAGCTCCCATATATATGTTTTTCTGATTTCGACAAAAATGGTCAAAATACCAACATTTTCCTTGTAAAATCGCCACTGCTTAGTCGAAAAGTTGTAAAAATGACTCTAATTTTCCTAAACTTCTAATACATATATATCGAGCGATAAATCATAAATAAACTTTTTCGAAGTTTCCTTAAAATTGCTTCAGATTTAAACGTTTTCCATATTATTTTACTAACATTGTGTTCCACCCTAATGCATTAGCCAACTTAAATTTTGATTCTATAGAATTTGTAAAAGTCTATCAAATTCTGTCCAAATCGAGTGATATTTAAATGTATGTATTTGGGACAAACCTTTATATATAGCCCCCAACACATTTGACGGATGTGATATGGTATCGAAAATTTAGATCTACAAAGTGGTGCAGGGTATAATATAGTCGGCCCCGCCCGACTTTAGACTTTCTTACTTGTTTTTATGTTACAGCAATTCCTACAGGTGAGTACTAAGTTCGAGTTTAGCCGCTTAAATTAAAAATAAATCACCAAAAAAAATATAAAAGTATATATAACTTGATGGAGAATAGCCCAAACCAAGTTTTTTATAAAGATTATTTTTTTATAATGGATTATTAGAGAAAACTTATCATGAAAATTGCAATTTTAGCCGCTAAACTCGAACTTAATATCCACCTTCAATACTAAATGCTATACTGACAAGTGGAAATTATGTATAATTTTATAATATTTTTTATTTCAAATATATTCTGAGAATAATGTCAAAAACGTCCATTTAGTCCATGGATATGATTCCAATAATGTACCTACTGGATGGATTTTTCAATGTGGTAAGTTTTTCTATAAACGGTATTTTGTCCGTTTTTAATAAAACCCAAATTTCAATTTATTAAAAATAATTATTTTCACTTGCAGGTACACTCAAAAAAAAGTGAACTCACTATTTCACTAAAGCCAATTTAACTATATTTTAGTTCATGAACTTATTATATTTGGTGAAAGTTTAATTTACTCTAATAATTTTTTGCGTACGTTAGTTTAATGAACTAAAATACAGGAAAAAATTATACACAAGTTAAGGATAGAGATTTACTAAATTCGTATTTGCCATAAAATAGTTCATTATTTCTTCGAATTTGTAAATTTTACTACAAAAGCGTCCATGATGAACTTCGTATGTCACTAAAGACATTCTTGCAATTTTGAACTCCAATTTTTTCCTTCAAACTACCAAATTTTCTTTAAAAAGTGAAAAAAATTATATATGTCTAATAAATTTTCTTGAATTTGTCGAAAAATATTTACTTATTTTTGTGATATCGGCGCTATGCCAGCGCTTGTAATACTGTTTAGTTAAAAATTTCTAAAAATATTCAAAATTTTCTAAAATTAATCAAAAGTTTTCTTCCTGGTGGGTTCACTGTTTTTTCAGTGTAGACAGGCCTTGTAATGGTAATTTTTTGGAATATTCTTACTGTTTAATTCTAACTAAGCTGATATCCTTATTGGCTCTAGGAAATACTCTTGAAACCCGTAAGTTAAAAATCAATATGAACTATAGAATTTGATAATATGTTTCTTATATTTTGTATAACTTTGAAATTTTAGATGTTTATAAGAAAAATCCGCCCAACAAATGTTAGCCAAAATCGATGAAATTCAATGAATATAGCTACTTGTGCCGCATATATCTTTCATATGGATAGAAAACATGGAAATTTAAATTAATTAGTTTAGTCCTAATAACATAGAATATTACTCTTATGAAGAAGCAATTACTAACTACCGACAAGTACCTGCATCCAACGTACGAATAAAAATATTTCCTTTATTGTATATCATAAGTCATAGTTTTGTGTAATATAATATTAATTTTTTGAAATAAAATACTGGTGGTTATAGAAAATTGACTTATTTTGTACGAAAATTTTCTTAGTTGTATACAGGCTTGTTGTACCTTTGATTCCTCAATTTCTCTACTTTTTTGAAAATTATACTGACAAACAGTTTATTTCAAACCAATTTCTTAATACAGGTTTCCCAAAAAAGTGTTCATTTTTCCGGATAGCAGGAATATTTTGAATGATTTTAAGTATATTCTTTCCACAGCATAGTAATAATGAACTAAAATACGATGCAATACATGAACTAATTTATAAGAAAATCATGAACTTATCTAGATGAAAAAAATCTTTGGCGCCAAATCATGGTCATTCTTACTATGGGTTAGTTCATTTTTCATAAAAAATAGTAAACTTTTTTTTCGGTGTAGTTTTGTTGTACACGCACAGAAAAAACATGTTTGGACATGGTTGCCGCATCCATTTAATGCTTATTTAGAGTATGTAATTGTCGCGAAAACCATGTATTTTGTCTTTGTAAAAATAATTTTCGAGCGGAGAAAAATATGTGTTGGCAATAAGCATTTAAATGGTTCTCAAATGCCGCAAACATGTTCTATTATTTAAATGATAGAATTTGAGACCATTATATGGTCAGGAAAATCACGTATCTGACCATTCAATTTTTTTACTTTTTTGCAGAGAAAAAAATATTTTTATAGTTTACGTATAGACATGTCTACAACCATTACATGGCCATAAAGACCATGTACATTGTTTTCGTGACCATTTAATTTTTTAATTTTTTTGCAGCGACAAGAATTTTATAAAAACATTGAGCAGGTACACACGATTTTCATTTTGCGCGTCAGTCGTGTGTTGATTGTTTCTTGGAATGGACGGAGAATACGGAATTATTGTGTTTTGTGTTAATTTATTTATTCAGAAATGGCACGTGGTTTTATGTGAATACAAACAAGGAAAGTGTAATTGAAAAAAATATACCTGGTTTTTGTTCTGCATTTTGATATATGGTATAATTTATTTTTATTTGCAGTTACATGATGTCTGCGTTTGTACATTTGATGGTCACGAAGTAAATATGGAATGATTACTTATTGTTGAAATTGAACCAAACTAGAGTGTGTAAAAATATGTGAAGTTTGCTTGCACGACATTATAAATACAAATAAACAATGAATTAATTTATAAATAAATAAAAACAAATAAATAAAGTTGATTTTGTGTTTTCTTTTCTCAAGTGGCGTCCTTTTTTCGACGACGAAAAAAGTTTTTTCATAAAAATCAAAACATTTTACGTTGTGACCATGTTCTTTTAACTAGAAGAAAAACATTTTTGACGAATAACATAACATTTTAGATCGTGACCATTGTCTTTTAATGGAAATTTTGGAAACATTTTAGATGAGGACAATTGTATTTTTCTTAGAAACATGTTCACTGAGCCAACATGGTTGCAGGTTAAAATGTTACATGGTCGCCGCAAAAATTGCTGCTATCATATTATTTTGCTCTTCGAATATGATTGTGGCAATCATGTTTCTTCTCTGCGTGTATATAAGAAACCCACTTATGAAATTTGCTCCTCCAAGAGGTTCCAAAACCAAATCTCGGGATCGGTTTATATGGGGCTATATATGATTATGGACTGATATGGACCACTTTTGGAATGGTTGTTAAATATCATATAGTAAAACCACGTACCAAATTTCAATCAGATCGGATGAATTTTGCTTCTCCAAAAGGCACCGGAGGTCAAATCTGGGGATCGGTTTATATGGGGGTTATATATAATTATGGACTGATATGATCCAATACCTGCATGGTTGTTGGATACCATATACTAACATCACGTACCAAATTTCAACCGAATCGGATGAATTTTGCTTTTCCAAGGGGCTCCGGAGGTCAAATCGGAGGATCGGTTTATATGGGGGCTATATATAATTATGGACCGGTTTCGACCAATTTTTGGATGGGTGTTTGAGGCCATATATTAACACCACGTACCAAATATCAACTGAATCAGATGAATTTTGGTCTTCCAAGAGGCTCCGGAGGTCAAATATGGTGATCGGACCAATTTGTGCATAGTTGTTAGAGACCATATACTAACACCATGTACGCTTAGAGGTTCCGCAAGCCAAATCGGGGATCGGTTTATATGGGGGCTATATATAATTATGGACCGATGTGGACCAATTTTTGCATAGTTGTTATAGACCATATACTAACACCATGTACCAAATTTCAGCCGAATCGGATGAAATTTGCTTCTCTTAGAGGCTCCGCAAGCCAAATCGGGGGATCGATTTATATGGGGGCTATATATAATTATAGACCGATGTGGACCAATTTTTGCATGGTTGTTAAAGACGATATACTAACACCATGTACCAAATTTCAGCCGGATCGGATGAAATATGCGTCTCTTAGAGCAATCGAAAGCCTAATTTGGGGGTCCGTTTATATGGGGGCTATACGTAAAAGTGGGCCGATATGACCCATTTGCAATACCATCCGACCTACATCAATAACAACTACTTGTGTCAAGTTTCAAGTCGATAGCTTGTTTCGTTCGAAAGTTAGCGTGATTTCAAAAGACGGACGGACGGACATGCTCAGATCGACTCAGAATTTCACCACGACCCAGAATATATATACTTTATGGGGTCTTACAGTAATATTTCGATGTGTTACAAACGGAATGACAAAGTTAATATACCCCCTATCCTATGGTGGAGGGTATAAAAATGTTTAAATAAAACAAGTTATACAGCAGTAAGTTCGGCCGGGCCGAATCTTAAATGCCTACCACCATGAACCAAATATTAGGGTTTCCTTTGAAAATTTCAGGGGGTTTGATGACAGATATTTTACCAAGCAGATCAGTTCAAGCAGTACGCTTCCCACAGAAAAATGTCAACATTTTACCTATGAAGACTAGATTCTGAATTTATAAGAACCATTTTTTATTTGAGTTTTAGAGGAATCATTAACATCTCTTGTAAGTGTGCAAGAAAATGATGCAATAACGCCTTGATTTGAAATCTAAAATCTGTGGATTTGCATCTCAATTATTTAAAAGACTACGAGAAATCTGGAAATTTTGCATTCAGTTTCAAGCAATTTTCATGATCAGTGCGCCTTCTATACCCTCAATAAGTGAAATCGTTCTATATGGAGGCCTTACCAAATGGACCGATAAAACTAAATCATATACACTTTGTTATCGGTCTAAAATGCCAGTATATTTTCAATTTGTGGCAAATCGGATAAAAACTACAATTTCTAGAAATCCTAGGAGTTAAATCGGGAGTTCGGTGTAAAGGGGGCTATACCAAAACATGTAAGGATAAACACAGTATTCAGCACATTTAATTGTAGTTCTAGAATCTAGACCCAAAATCGGAGGGCCGGTTTATAAGGGAGCTATATCAAAAACTGTACAGATACTCAATATATTCGGCACACCCCTTTATGGTCCTAAAATACCTCTAGATTTCCAATTTCAGGCAAATTGGATAAAAACTGCGGATTATAGAAGCCCAAGAAGTAAAATCGGGAGATCGGTCTATATGGGGACTATATCGAAAAATGGTCCAATAATCACCATTTTCGGCACATCTCTTTATTTTCCTAGAATACCTCTAGATTTCCAATTTCAGGCAAATTGGGTAAAAACTACAATTTTTATAAGCTCAAGACGCCAAATCGGGAGGTCGGTTTATATGGGGACTATATCAAAGCTTGGACTGATATAGTCCATCTTCGACCTTGACCTGCCTGCAAACAAAAGGCGAATCTGTGGCAAATTTCAGGACGATAGCGCCATTATTAAAGGCTGTAGCGTGATTACAACAGACAGACAGACGGACATGCTTATATCGTCTTAGAATTTCTCCCTGATCAAGAATATATATACTTTATATAGTCGGAAATCGATATTTCGATGTGTTGCAAACGGAACGACAAACTTATTATACCCCCGTCATCATTCTATTGTGGTGGGTACAGAAATAATTGACACAATGAACTTTTTGATCAAACTCGGAAGACTAAGGCTATGGTCACACTAGGCAAATATTTGACCAAAATGAGTGTCAAACATTTTTCCAGAACCATTTTCCAAATATCTGGATACGATTTTTGGAAAATAACCCTACCATGTTGTTATATATCCAATATGAACTAAATATGTTTTCTGGTTTGGCTGTGGCGACTTCTTTTCTGATTTCTGTCAAATATTTACCCAGTGTGACCATAGCGTAAGTCAATTAAAATAAGTATATATGGCCGTAAGTTCGGCTAGGCCGAATCTTATGTACCCTCCACCATGGATTGCGTAGAAACTTCTACGAAAGACTGTCATCCATAATCGAACTACTTGGGTTGTGGTATCTTAAAACTTCGTTTCTAAATTGTGAGTTAGTCCATACGTGGTATATATTAGACAAAAAAGTTATGTATAGGTAAGTCTACCAATAATTACGAATCGACGGACTTTTGCACGGTACGTAGAGACCCAGAATTGAAATATGGGGGTCGCTTATATGGGGGCTATATGCAATTATAAACTTGATATGGACCAATTTTTGTGTGATTGGGGATCGATTTATCTGAGGGCTATATATAACTATAGACCGATATGGACCTAGTTAGGCATGATTGTTAACGGCCATATACTAGCACAATGTACCAAATTTCAACTGACTCGGATGAAATTTGTTCCTCCAAGAGGCTCCAAAACCAAATCTCGGGATCGGTTTATATGGGGGCTATACGTGATTATGGACTGATATGGACCACTTTTGGCATGGTTGTTAAATATCATATACTACCACCACGTACAAAATTTCAACCAGATCGGATGAATTTTGCTTCTCCAAAAGGCACAGGAGGTCAAATCTGGGGATCGGTTTACATGGGGGCTATATATAATTATGGACCGATGTGGACCAATTTTTGCATGGTTGTTAGAGACCATATATTAACATCACGTACCAAATTTCAACCAAATCGGATGAATTTTGTTCTTCCAAAAGGCTCCGCAGGTCAAATCTGGGGATCGGTTTATATCGGGCCTATATATAATCATTGACCGATTTCGACCAATTTTTGCATGGGTGTTTGAGGGCATATATTAACACCACGTACCAAATTTCAACTGAATCAGATGAATTTTGGTCTTCCAAGAGGCTCTGGAGGTCAAATCTGGTAATCGGTTTATATGGGGGCTATATATAATTATGAACCGATGCGGACCAATTTTTGCATGGTCATTGGAGACCATATACTAACACCATATACCAAATTTCAGCCGGATCGGATGAAATTTTCTTCTCTTAGAGGCTCCGCAAGCCAAATCTGGGGTTTATATGGGGGCTATATATAATTATGGACCGATGTGGACCAATTTTTGCATGGTTGTTAGAGACCATATGCCAAAATCATGTACCAAATTTCAGCCGGATCGGATGAAATTTGCTTCTCTTAGAGGGTCTGCAAGCCAAATTTGGGGGTCCGTTTATATGGGGGCTATACGTAAAAGTGGACCGATATGGCCCATTTGTAATACCATCTGACCTACATCAGTAACAACTACTTGTGCCAAGTTTCAAGTCGATAGCTTGTTTCGTTCGGAAGTTGGCGTGATTTCAACAGACGGACGGACGGACGGACGGAAATGCTCAGATCGACTCAGAATTTCACAACGACCCAGAATATATATACTTTATGGGGTCTTAGAGCAATATTTCGATGTGTTACAAACGGAATGACAAAGTTAATATACCCCCATCCTATGATGGAGGGTATACAAAATTGTGTGTAGTTACGTTTTTAATGAAAAAATTAATTGAGTTTTGCAATCAGAATCAATTAAATTATTAATTGAATTAATTAAAGAAATAATTGAAATTTGCCAATGAAAGCAATTAATTTTTTAATCAATTATTTTTTTTAATGTCCAAGTAAAACTGTGATTGATACTATCATTTTTGTGATTGAAGAAATTTCAATTAAAAAATTAATTGGATCAATTAATTTCGTGATTGTATCATAAAAACAAAATTTTGTGTATAAATAAAGGGTGATTCTTTTGAGGTTAGGATTTTCATGCATTAGTATTTGACAGATCACGTGGGATTTCAGACATGGTGTCAAAGAGAAAGATGCTCAGTATGCTTTGACATTTCATCATGAATAGACTTACTAACGAGCAACGCTTGCAAATCATTGAATTTTATTACCAAAATCAGTGTTCGGTTCGAAATGTGTTTCGCGCTTTACGTCCGATTTATGGTCTACATAAATAAGCTACGTAAATAAGCAAAATTGCCGCATTTGGAGTGAAGAGCAACCAGAAGCCGTTCAAGAACTGCCCATGCATCCCGAAAAATGCACTGTTTGGTGTGGTTTGTACGCTGGTGGAATCATTGGACCGTATTTTTTCAAAGATGCTGTTGGACGCAACGTTACGGTGAATGGCGATCGCTATCGTTCGATGCTAACAAACTTTTTGTTGCCAAAAATGGAAGAACTGAACTTGGTTGACATGTGGTTTCAACAAGATGGCGCTACATGCCACACAGCTCGCGATTCTATGGCCATTTTGAGGGAAAACTTCGGAGAACAATTCATCTCAAGAAATGGACCGGTAAGTTGGCCACCAAGATCATGCGATTTGACGCCTTTAGACTATTTTTTGTGGGGCTACGTCAAGTCTAAAGTCTACAGAAATAAGCCAGCAACTATTCCAGCTTTGGAAGACAACATTTCCGAAGAAATTCGGGCTATTCCGGCCGAAATGCTCGAAAAAGTTGCCCAAAATTGGACTTTCCGAATGGACCACCTAAGACGCAGCCGCGGTCAACATTTAAATGAAATTATCTTCAAAAAGTAAATGTCATGGACCAATCTAACGTTTCAAATAAAGAACCGATGAGATTTTGCAAATTTTATGCGTTTTTTTTTTTTTTAAAAAGTTATCAAGCTCTTAACAAATCACCCTTTATCTCTTATTCAAACCATTAATAAAATTTCAATTTTTTAATGCAAGATTTCTCGTATATATTTTACATGAATACAAATTTTTTTTATTTAGTATTAATTTATATATATTCATGTATTCGGATTAAAGATAATATAATGTAATATTTATATATATATTTTAATTATAATAATAAATTCACATTAAATTTAAATATTTAATACAAGGAAATATTTACATTCTTTTTAATATGCTTACAAATAAATATAATGAATAATACATTATTAATAGAACATTTTCGTTTGTGTTCCTTAACAAAACAATTATCACTCAGACGTATAATACAAACATGGCTGATATGGCTGCAAAGCAAGCCAAAATTGTGGATAGATAGAGAATGGCACAAGTCGTTTGCATCCAGGCTACAATCGGTCCCACACTAACCGATACAATCAATTGACCCACAAAAACCATGCTACTGATAATGGCCACATCCGTGCCAAGACCACGAGCTTGTTTAAGGGGTATCGTTTCACCATCACGAACACGGAACTGAAAACAAATTTGTAAGAGATGATTATTTAAAAAAAAATAATTTTTTTATGAAATACTTACACAATTCTTGGCATGATATTTAGCCACTAAGATATAAGGCATGGTAAATATAGTTCCATATAAAATTCCAGCAGATGTACTAAAGAACAGCACACCCCATTTAGTGGGCCAAAGTCCAAGGATCAGCATTCCAACACCATAGAATAAAATACCACTAATATAAACCGATTTTGTTCTAAGAGAAAAAATAAGAGAGAGAGAGGGAGAGATATAAAGAGAGGATATAGTTAGTTTATTTGTTACATTAGGCATGCAGAAGTAGATACGATTGTACTCATTTTGATACATTTCACATACAAAAGGTACTACAATTACATATTTCATATAAAACTAAATATTTATTGCGTTTTCAAAATATTTAAAAAGTTACAGCGCCAAAGTCTTTTGTCCATTTTGTTGAATTCGATCGTTCAGTGTATCTTTTATGCTTAAACAAACAAAATTGTTTTTTTTTCTGATTCAATCACGAAATTGATTGATCCAATTATTGTTTTAATTGAAATGTCTTTAATAACGAAAATAATAGTATCAATCACAATTTTAATGGCATAAAAACATATTTGATTAAAGAATTAATTGATTAGATTTGAAAAATCAATTAATTTATAATAAAATTTAACTTTTTAATTAAATAAGTTAAATATTTAATTGAGTTTTGCAATCGATATCGCTTAAATTTTTATGAAATTATCAGCAAAAACAGCGTCGCCAAAACAGTGGTGAAAATGTTCTTTTTGGATCCGAAAGTGGTGCATAATTGGCACAGAAGCATTGAATTTAACATGGGTTTGTCATTGGACGGATGTCCACCATTTCAATAGCCGTTTCACTGAATTTCTTAAGGTGTAATTCGAATTCCGTGTTTTGGATGTGAATTAAAAAATTTTGTAATATTTTTTAATAATTTTGACTGAATCGTTTGAGCTCAAACATTTTTAGAAACTCACAATTTTTCTAGATTTGATTTAGCATTTTTTAACAAAATTTTATTAATTTCTACCATTTTATTAATTCTTACTCTGTTTTTAACACATTTGAAAAAAATTTTAAATTATCCATTAAAAATATAAAAAAGCGAGTAACAACCGTATTATGGACATAGCTGTCATCTTGCCTATATATTCCATATGCCAGTTAGGAATTTAACTGCCGATAATTTTTCCGTTAAAGGTTATTGGAGAGAATATATTTGCAATTTAATTTCTATTAACTGATAGTTAAAGCCTAACGTAGCTACATGAAAATGGCCGTTAGTCTTTTAAAAATGTTCAATCAATGACCTAATCGACATAATGGTTCTAGTTTGAATAAAAAGTTAATTGTATCAATTAATTTTTTATTTGAAAAAGTTTTCAGATTCCATTAACTTTTCAATTGGAAATATTTAGGTGATATTTTTATACCCTCCACCATAGGATGGGGGATATATTAACTTTGTCATTCCGTTTGTAACACATCGAAATATTGCTCTAAGGCCCCATAAAGTATATATATTCTGGGTCGTGGTAAAATTCTGAGCCGATCTAAGCATGTCCGTCCATCAGTTCGTCCGTACGTCCGTCTGTTGAAATCACACTAACTTCCGAACGAAACAAGTTATCGACTTGAAACTTGGCACAAGTTGTTGTTATTGATATAGGTCGGATGGTATTGCACACGGGTCATATCGGACCACTTTTACGTATAGCCCCCATATAAACCGACGCTCAGATTTGGCTTGCAGATCCTCTTGGAGGAGAAAAATGCATCCGATCCGGTTGAAATTTGGTACATGGTGTTAGTATATGGTCTCTCACAACCATGCAAAAATTGGTCAAAATCGGTACATAATTATATATAGCCCCCATATAAACCGATCCCCCGATTTGGCTTGCGGAGACTCTAAGAGAAGCAAAATTCATCCGATCCGGTTGAAATTTGGTACATGGTGTTAGTATATGGTCTCTCACAAACAAGCAAAAATTGGTCCATAATTATATATAGCCCCCATATAAACCGATCCCCAGATCGGTTTATATGGGGGCTATATCATCCGATCCGGCTGAAATTTGGTACATGGTGTTAGTATATGGTCTTTAACAGCCATGCAAACTTTGGTTCACATCGGTCCATAATTATATGTAGCCCCCATATAAACCGATCCCCAGATTAGACCTCCGGAGCCCTTTGGAAGAGCAAAATTCACCCGATCCGGTTGAAATTTGGTACGTGGTGTTAGTATATGGTCTCTAACAACCATGCAAAAATTGGTCTATACCGGTCTTAATTATATATAGCCCTTATTTAAGCCGATCCCCAGATTTGACCTCCGGAGCTATTGGAGGAGCGAACTTCATCCGACCCGGTTGAAATTTGGTACGTGGTGAAATTTGGAACATTGCGCTAGTATATGGCCACTAATAACAATGCCAAAATTGGTCCATATCGGTCTATAGTTATATATACCTATTACATATGGGCACTTCTAGTTTTAACGGCTGAACCTTCTTGATTATTTTTCTTTGTTGAACCAACCAGATTGTTCCAAAAACATTAGCAGACTGCTTAAGTTAACGTTTTCCAGATCCGCCAGTAATCTGAAGCTATATGCTTCTAAAAGTTGTTTGATTGATTCTTTTTCCTCCGCATCATGACAGCTCATACAATAGTCATTATACTTCGCGCCAACAGTTTTTGCAAAATCGCCTATCAGGCAGCGACCCGTTATAGCAGATATCAGGAGTGATATCTGACGTCTCGAGAACATTAGCATATCTAGTGTGCGGGCCATATTTGCTTGGTGTCGTTACAACCCTTGCAATTCTCCCATCGAACATTTGCCATCATAACAGCCTTCTCACGCAGCATGAGCTTGCAGGTAGCTAGGGGCATACCAACAAATTCTAGTTCACCTGGAATATGTAAGGTAGTCCCTAGCCTTGCCAACTCATCCGCTTCGCAGTTCCCCGGTATGTTCCTATGGCCAGGCACCTATATTAGGTGAATATTGTACTGCTCAGCCATCTCATTGAGAGATTTGCGGCAGTCGATGGCCGTTTTCGAGTTGAGGAACACAGAGTCCAAGGATTTTATTGCAGGTTGACTGTCTGAGTATACATATATTAATGCCCACATTTTTTGGAACATTACTTCTCAGCCAATTCGCCACCTCTCTTATTGCTAATATTTCAGCCTGAAAAACACTACAGTGATTAGATAATCTTTTCGCTATTCGAAGTTCCAGATCATTAGAATATACTCCGAACCCCACTTGTCCATCCAATTTGGAGCCATCAGTGTAGAAATCTATATATTCTTTATTCCCCGGGGTCTGTGTGCACCACGCCTCACTGTTGGGGATTAGAGTCTCAAACTTTTTGTCGAAAAGTGGACTCGCCAAAGTGTAATCCACTACGTTAGGCACATCTGGCATTATTTTGAGGACAGAACTGTGACCGTAACCTTTTTCCGACCACAGCGATAGTTCGCGCAACTGCACATCCGTTGTTGCAGCTGACTGTTTGGCCAAAATGTCTAAAGACAATAGATGCAGCATGACATTAAGGGAATTTGTTCCCAATGATATTCTTTATTTTAACTACCCAGGAAGTTCTTTTAATTCAATTTTTTATATCTTGTTTTTTTCATATTTTTATTGGGTAATTTTAACTTTTTTTGTTTCAAATAGGTTAAAAACAGAGTAAGAATTCCTAAAATGGTACAAATCATTTAAATTTTGTCGAAAAAAATTCTAAATGAAATCTGAAAAAATTGTGAATTTTTGAAAATATTTGAGGTCAAATATTTCCAACAAGCGTTAGAATCCATTAAAAATGATAAGAAATTATAAAAACTATTTATCTGACGAAATATCACAGAATTTTTTAATTTACATCCAAAACATTGAATTCGGATCACACCTAAAGAAGTGATGCAAATACAGTGCAACGGCTGTTGAAATGGAGGACTTCTGTCCAATGACAAACCCATGTTAAATTCATCACTTCTACGTCAAGTTTGCACCACTTCCGGATCAGAAAAGAACGTTTTCATTACTTTTTTGGCGACGCTTTTTTTGCTGGGTCGTTAATATAACGAATGTGGGTTAATATCTGAAATAATTAAATAAAAAATATTTATACTCACCCGAACCATTTCATAAGCTTTTCAACCGTCAAGGAATACACGGAGCAGGATAATGCATAAATCGACATACCCCAACAGCCAAAACGAACTCCAGCTTCATATAATTCTGCCTTCTCTGAATTAGGTGGTGCCTAAATATACAGAGAGGGGGAGGACGATTAGTGAAAGCTGGCTTAGGAAAAGCAATCTTATGTTAGATCCATAACTTACCATTGGATCACCATGGAATACTGCTTCGCCCACAAAGTCGGTAAAATACAAGCAATAGGTTAAATGACACATCCAACAGAGAAGATTTGTCAAAGCCAAAATTCTCATTGATTTTGGCATTATAAAAATACTCTTCAGATATTTTTTCAATGACACGGGCTTGTCATCATCATCTTCTTCGGTTATTTCAATAGCTTTCGAAGTTAACTTGGCTCCATTTGTTTGTTGATTGGTTACATGACCATTGCTTGGGTGACCATTTGTGGAGGCATGACCATTTGATGGCATAGCACTGCCCCCTTGATAATATTCGAGGGATGTGTATTTTTCAGTTGGTGTATGTCGTACGCTGGCTTCTAAATCCATGGTAGTATTCTGTAAGAAAATTAATTATATTCGAAAATTATTTCAGAACTTTTTTCAAGCCCAGAAAAAAACACATGTACACTGAGAAGTATTCGTTATAGTTTGGATTTTTTTGTACGTGAAAAGCTTTATTAATATACCGTGAAAAGAGAATGAAAATTCGATAAATGAGACCTGTAACAAAAATCCCTATGGGAAGGTCAAAATCTTTGGATCCAAGTAAACTTTTTTTTGTGAGTGTAGTCAAAGCTATATTTTCACAATGTCACATAATCAGTGTTACCGTTGTGACACTTTAGTGGCAAATTTGTTATTTCTTTCCAACTTTTGTGCCATGAAATTGCACACTTTTTCCTTTTTTATGCCACTTATTTCGCATATTGTTCTACTTTTCATTTAATTCAAATTTAATATCGCACTATTTTATATAAAGAAAAAATACGAATTAAATTCATTTTATAAGATTTTTTCTATGCACACAAAAACAATATTTTTGTTGTTGTTTCCAATCACGAAATTAAGTACCCCAATTTATTTTTTATAGAAATTTCTTCAATCACAGAAATGATAGTATCAATCACCAACGTCAATTAAAAAATTATTTGATGCAATAAAAAAGTTAATTGGGATTAAGTTTTGTTTCAATTAAAAAATTTTTGAACCAATAAAATTTTGACAAAATTTTCTATAGAAATAAAATTTTAACAAAATTTTCTACAGAAATAAAATTTGTGCAAAATTTTTTATAGAAATAAAATTTTTACAAAATTTTCTATAGAAATAAAATTTTGACAAAATTTACTGTAGGGACAAAATTTTGACAAAATGTTCTATAGAAATGAAATTTTAACAAAATTTTCTATAGAAATGAAATTTTAACAAAATTTTCTATAGAAATGAAATTTTAACAAAATTTTCTATAGAAATAAAATTTTAACAAAATTTTCTATAGAAATAAAATTTTTACAAAATTTTCTATAGAAATAAAATTTTGACAAAATTTACTGTAGAAAGAAAATTTTGACAAACTTTTCGATAGAAATGAAATTTTAACAAAATTTTCGATAGAAATGAAATTTTAACAAAATTTTCTATAGAAATAAAATTTTAACAAAATTTTCTATAGAAATAAAATTTTGACAAAATTTTCTTGAGAAATAAAATTTTTACAAAATTTTCTTGAGAAATAAAATTTTTACAAAATTTTCTTGAGAAATAAAATTTTGACGAAATTTTCTTGAGAAATAAAATTTTTACAAAATTTTCTTGAGAAATAAAATTTTGACAAAATTTTCTATAGAAATAAAATTTTAACAAAATTTTCTATAGATATAAAATTTTGACAAAATTTGGGCAAAGCAGTCTATAGGGCTTTGCCCAAATAAATTTGACAAACATTCTTTTCCTCTGTTGGTTAAGCTACTCTTGTAGTTTAGTCAATGTATGGTTTTAAGCTGAAATAAAAAACAACAACAATGCTTAAAGAACAAAACCAACAATAACAAAACAAAACAAATGAAAAATAAAATTTTGACAAAATTTTCTATAGAAATAAAATTTTGATAGATTATTTTTGGCTCCAGTGGCAACTATGATTATGAACCGATATGGACCAATTTTTGTGTGATTGGTGATCGGCTATATATAACAATGGACTGAATAGTCTAAGTGAGTCTGAAACTTAATTGGGCTGCCACTTTAACCTAACCTAACTATAGACCGATATGGACCAATTTTGGTATGGTTGTTAGCGGCCATATTCTAACACCACGTTCCAACTTTGAACCGGATCGGATAAATTTTGCTGCTCCAAGAGACTCCAATTCTGGCATGGTTGTTAGAGCCCATATACTAACATCATATTCCAAATTTCAACCGGATCGGATGAAATTTGCTTCTCTACTAACACCACGTTCCAAATTTAAACCGGATCGGATGAATTTTGTTCCTCCAAGAGGCTCCGGAGGTCAAATCTGGAGAACGGTTTATATGGGGGCTATATATAATTATGGACCGATTTTGACCGATTTTTGCATGGTTGTTAGAGACCATATACCAACACCATGTACCAAATTTCAGCAGAATCGGATGAAATATGCTTCTTTTAGAGGCTCCGCAAGCCAAATCTGGGGATCGGTTTATATGGGGGCTATATAATTATGGACTGAAGTGAACCAATTTTTGAATGGTTGTTAGAGACCATATACCAACACCAAGTACCAAATTTCAGCCGGTTCGGATGAAATATGCTTCTTTTAGAGGCTCCACAAGCCAAATCTGGAGGTCCGTTTATATGGGGGCTATACGTAAAAGTGGATCGGTATGGCCCATTTGCAATACCATCCAACCTACATCAATAGCAACTACTTGTGCCAAGTTTCAAGTCGATAGCTTGTTTCGTTTGGAAGTTAGTGATTTCAACAGACGGACGGACGGACATGCTTAGATCGACTCATAATTTCACCTCGATCCAGAATATATATACTTTATGGGGTCTTAGAGCAATATTTCGATGTGTTACAAACGGAATGACAAAGTTAATACAGCCCACATCCTATATTGGAGGGTATAAAAACGAGCTTGGGCTAAAGCCCAAGCCTTACGTCGGTCGACGTAAGGGCCAATGGTGGCTTTCCGTTCGCATTCATCCATCATGGTAAACAGAAATATATTTTTTTTTTGATTCAGACCATAGACTACAGGACTCAGAACCATCGCACTCCGCAAGCGTTAACCAAAATTGGCTTTAAAAGGAGGCTCTTCACTTCATTTCTAGAGCACAAGGGTCACCAAACTGTCCGTATCTCAATGCGTTTTAATTTTGCACTTGGGGCATTTTGGAGAGTAAGGTTGGCAGTCAATGGTTAGCATGTCCGCCTTGCATACAAAGAGTCCTGGGTTCAACACCAGTTACGAACGAACACTCATTAATGCTGGTGACATTTCTGAGTGTTTCAAAAGCTTCTCTGTGTGGTTTTACCGCAATGGGAAACGCCGTTCGGACTACAAAAAAGGAAGTCCCTTGTCGTTGAGCTAAAACATGGAATTGGTCAGTGCTCAGTTATAAGAGAGAAGTTCTCAACAGTGCTGTCACAATGGAGTGAATAGTCTAAGTTAGCCAGAAATAATGGACTACGATTAGTCACTAGAATCAAAGCGATGCCAATGGCAAAGGCATGAGCCGCTCGCCGCTCATCAACCGTGGGGTTATAATAAATGCCGAATATTATCGGAAAAATTACCTAAAAACAACATTGAAGCAGACTAACATTCCGGTCGCAGGTCATTCCAACAGCACTCAGCACGCGCCAACGAAAAATGGTTAAAAGAGGGTTCCTCGCTTCATTTCCTACGCACAATGACCATAAAAATCTCCGGATTTCAATCCTTTAGACTTTTGCGCATGTGGAATTTTTGGAGAGTTTCAATCATCTCAAGACGGCCGAGAATGGGCCAAAATATCGCATAGCCGCATTCGTGCACTTTGTCGGCCGTTTAAAGGTCATAATTCGTGCCAAAGGTAATCACTTTGAACAAGACTAAACTGATCCTAAAATTACATATCAGCCATCTTGTAAACCAAATAATCATTTTGTCTCCATTTTATCGAAAGTCAATCCATGAAAATAGCAGTTCATGGAAGAACCTGGTTTACCTACTACAGACATATTTCTTTGCATATTTTCAGGAATCACAATTGTCGGCTTAATAACACTAAGGTTTTGGAAGGTAAAAGTGCTCAAAATTATATAATTGCGCGTATGATGGGCTAACTAGTCTAAGTGACGTTTAACTGAATAATCTAAGTGAGCCTGAAACAAATCGGGCTGACACTTAACCTAAAGTTCGATTTTGCTATTAAAATGGCACAACGGTAAAATGTATCTCAAGAATCTAAAAGAGGTTGTAAAATTCTATAGAATGCTATCGATAGTTTTATCAAAATCTACGTAAGCTATTGCACTAAATGAGGAGTTAATTAAAAAGTGGCGCAACGTCGCAAAAAGCTAGCACATAACTGTAAAAAGTATGACTTTAAGTGGCATAAAAAAAAACAAAAGAGTGGCACATAAATGTCAACTATTAACAAGTATAAACGGCCGTAAGTTCGGCCAGGCCGAATCTTATGTACCCTCCACCATGGATTGCGTAGAAACTTCTACGAAAGACTGTCATCCACAATCGAATTACTTGGGTTGTGGTATCTTAAATCGTTTTCTAAATTGTGAGTTAGTCCATACGTGGTATATATTAAACAAAAAAGGTATGTGTAGGTAAGTCTACAAATAATTACGTATTGATATGAACTTTTGCACGGTACGTAGGAAGCCAGAATTGAAATATGGGGGTCGCTTATATGGGGGCTATATACAATTATGAACTTGATATGGACCAATTTTTGGGTGATTGGGGATCGATTTATCTGAGGGCTATATATTATGGACTGATATGAACCAATTCATTCACGCACCAAATTTCAACCGAATCGGATGAATTTTGCTCTTCCAAGGGGCTTCGGAGGTCAAATCTGGGGATCGGTTTATATGGGGGCTATATATAATTATGGACCGATTTCGACCAATTTTTGCGTGGGAGTTTGAGGCCATATATTAACACCACGTATCAAATTTCAACTGAATCAGATGAATTTTGGTCTTCCAAGAAGCTCCGGAGATCAAATCTGGTGATCGGTTTATATGGGGGCTATATATAATTATGGACCGATGTGGACTAATTTTTGCATGGTTGTTAGAGACCATATACTAGTACCATGTTCCAAATTTCAGCCGGATCGGATGAAATTTGCTTCTCTTAGAGGCCTCGCAAGCCAAATCTGGTGATCGGTTTATATGGGGGATATATATAATTATGGACCGATGTGGACCAATTTTTGCATGGTTGTTAGATACCATATACTAACACCATGTTCCAAATTTCAGCCGGATCGGATGAAATTTGCTTCTCCTAGAGACCTCGCACGCCAAATCGGGGAATCGGTTTATTTGGGGGCTATATATACTTATGGACCGATGTGGACCAATTTTTGTATGGTTGTTAGAGACGATATGCTAACACCATGTACCAAATTTCAGCCGGATCGGATGAAATTTTCTTCTCCTAGAGGCCTCGCAATCCAAATCGGGGGATCGGTTTATATGGGGGCTATATATAATTATGGACCGATGTGAACCAATTTTTGTATGGTTTTTATAGACCATATACTAACACCATGTACCAAATTTAAGCCGGATCGGATGAAATTTGCTTCTCTTAGAGGCCTCGCAAGCCAAATTTGGGGGTCCGTTTATATGGGGGCTATACGTAAAAGTGGACCGATATGGCCCATTTGCAATACCATCCGACCTACATCAATAACAACTACTTGTGCCAAGTTTCAAGTCGATAGCTTGTTTCGTTCGGAAGTTAGCGTGATTTCAACAGACGGACGGACGGACGGACATGCTCAGATCGACTCAGAATTTCACCACGACCCAGAATATATATACTTTATGGGGTCTTAGAGCAATATTTCGATGTGTTACAAACGGAATGACTAAGTTAATATACCCCCCATCCTATGGTGGAGGGTATAAAAACGTGTCAAATTTTGCTACTAAAGTGGAACAACGATAACACTGATCTAAAGGAGTAGTTTCGGATGAAATGCACATAAAATTATTGTTAGGATAATTAAGATCTAATTTTAATTATTTTTTAGTTGTACAATTTTATAGAAAAGTGATAGCGATGCATTTAGTTCGCATTTTTTGTTTATTTTTTTTACAGTTTTTTCTTCTAATTAATAGGTCACTCTTTTGAAATTCTCAGCCGTAACACCGATCACAACTTACCTCTTGAATATAGAAGACATTGGAGTTATCCTTTTGTAATTCCTTCTTTATAGCTTTGGCAGAAAGTGGTCTCAGCAACTCATCTTTTTCAATCAATTTCAAAGGAATTTCCCGGAATGTGGTCACAGTCAACAGGAAGCAAAAGAAGAAAATCACAGTGACTAAGGTGAAAACGGTTTGTATATTGCCACCAAGGAATGATCCTTAAAATAATAAAGAAAAAATATTTTATAAATTATTTAAATAAATTTTATTTTTTTTAATTTACCTAAATGTGTGCTTTCCCAATCAATGCCTCCAATGGCATAACCTATGGTACCGCCCACTCCAGCAAATAATGTAAACATAGTCAATGCTTTCGGTTGATCTTCTGGTATACACATGTCCAGTAAATATGTACGAGCAGGTGTCTGACATGTATCGGCATCAAAGTCCAGTAGAACCATACCCAAAATTGTCAAAATCGCTGCAAATTTAAAATTTGAAGCAGATGCTATTTCCCCTTCATTCTCGGGTCCCATTAGGGCAGCCACAGTACCATCATGAGCTGAATAATTTTCATTTAAATGTAAGCTGCTGTTATTCGGCGTGAAACCTTCATCGCCCAATAGAACACCCAAATCTTTACCATATGGTACCAATATTAATCCTATTAGTATACCCAATGATAGCAGGGTAATTATGGGTCTTCTGCGACCAAAATTCAAATGACAACGATCACTCACTGAACCCAATAAAGGTGAGACAAAAAATCCAATTAGAGGCGATAAGCCCCAGGCCATGGTCATGTGTTTATGATCAATGCCGATTTGTAGAAGAATTGGCGATACGAATGACGTTTCTGCTGCATAGGCAAACTCTATACCCATGGCTATGGCCGATAAGCGAAACATTTCAAATCGGGTCTTTCGTCGAAAGACATGCGAGTAGTCCCTCTTTTGATTGCGGGCATGATTCTCACGCCTCTTCAGCATGTACTTGATCATGACATTATTGGTCGATGACAATTCATCGATGCCAGAATCAACAGCAACTCCAACCATCTTGATCGATTGTTGATCTGCAACTCAACTCAACTGCAACTCAGGGCTAGGAAAACTGGAAAGAGAAAACAAAAATAAATTTAATTTTTTCTACAAATTTATTTAATGCATATAAAAAAATATAAAACTAATTTGCTCCAGAACATTTAGATATAATTAATTCCCCATGACTGTATAATAAATTGTGTCATATGTGTAACATATGACTGTATATGCGATGACTGTTATAAATCGCGCAGATAATTCTTAAAGTCAATGCAAATGTTATGTCAATCTCAATTTGTATAAATTTATGCATATCTCGTAGCAAATTAAATTTATAGGCTTTATCCCAAAGTTTTTATCAGCATGTATTGGAATGGAATTGTTTTTGCTGTATACAAATCTTCAAATGCATATCTGTGGGGAATAGCGATGGCGTCATCCAATTACGGTTGCCACTTTACCAAAAATCTACAAAATTAAAAAAAATCTTATTTTGACGTTGTTGGTTAAATCTGAAAATTGTGGTTATTATAAAAAATGTTGTTTGATTAAAAAAACTGTTTAATATCGAATTTATAGAAAACTAGCGTAACCCGGCCCGCTTCGCTGCGCCTTCCGAAGCGTATTTGGAGGAACATTTTGCATTAACTTAGTCAACTATATCCTTCGTGCTGAAAACAAATTCGAAAAGATTTCAATTCTTTTAAACAAATCGGACTACTTGATTTTTCGTTTATAGGTACAAATACGGCGGGAGAGGGTGTACCCTTTCCTCCAAAATTTTTTAATAATGTTCTGTATTCAAGTAGTTGGACAATCTTCTATATTTCTTGTGAATTTTAAGTGGGGTTTGTCAAGGAAAGGTATCCTTCTCCTCAACATATCTGAAAATTAAGCACTATATTATAATAACATACAAAGAATTACTGTTTCCCATCCAATAAATCGGAAAAAGCAAAAGTAGTAAAAAATTTTACCACATTAACATTTGCTAAAATGTTGGAAAATGATGCACCCTCTACGTTGGCTGCCAATTTCATGTAAATTTAAGTTCTTTACTAAAAAGAAGTCTGGCAGAAGCCTGTACAAAAATCATAAAATTATGTACCGAGTTCCCATTTACGGACAACCCTCTACTTTCAATTTAAGAAAAAACAAAAACGGACAAAAGGGAACCCTCTCCCCACCTTCGCTCCACTCCGACCTGATATCGGACTATCACGTACCCTATATTAATTTCGCAACTACTCAATGGTCCCTATAAATTCTATCGAAGTAAATCGATAAAGTTTATTTCAATTTTCCCCTTCCCCAACCAAATATCGAAAAATCATATACTAATTTAAAAATTATGTATAAATTTAATCACCTCCTACCACGTCCCTGTAAATTTCAAGTAGATCGGAGATGTTTAAATTGTGCTCTATTGTTTTAAAGGGACGTCACTTTCCCCGATACAATATCGACACCCCTAACCTTCCCTGAAAATTCTTGAAACTTTCCTTCAAGTGTGGGGCAAGGAAGGTTGCCTCTTCGTTCATAACCTTCCCCCACTGCTTTTGTAAATTTCAAGAAAACTTAAATTTTTTGTAGTTTTAGAGGAGGACCTCCTCCCCGACCAAATGTCGAAAAGCGTATCTTTTGTAAACGTCCCAGAAAATGTCAATCAAATTATAAGCCTAAAGGGGCGGCCTCTCTTCCGTCCAAATATCACAAAATCAGGTATCAACTATTACGGTTGACGGAGGTTACGATCTCTCCCCAGTCCTCTGTAAATTTCAAGTAACTCGGTAAAGTTTAATTGTTTCTCTGTATGTACTTAAGAGAAGCGGATGTCTCCCTATGCCCTTTTATTTTTATTAAAAAATCAGGAACCTGATATAAATTTCGTAACCCATGTTTTCTGTAAAATTTCAGTCGGGGGAGTTTAGTTTTGTTTGAACTTTAAAAAAAAAAAAAAACAAAATTGGGCAAAGGGGTGGTCCCCCTCCCCGACCAAATATCGAAAAATAATGTAGCGGATTTTTGTCTACATGCCAACCCCAACATTCAATGAAAATTTCAAGCAAATCGCATAATTTTGTTCCAAGTTTCAAAAAGGAGGGCAAGGGGGAGGTCCCCCTCCCCATCCACATATGAAATCATCGGGTACCCCATATTAATTCCATAACCTCACCACATGTTCTCTGTAAATCTCAGATAATTTAGAGAATTTTAGTTTTTTCACTGTACTTTAAAAAAAGTCGAACAAAGGAGAGGCCCCCCTCCGCCACCAAATATCGAAATAAACAGTAGCGGATCTTTGTCTAGATGCCAACGCCAATCTTCAACGAAAATTTCAACCAAATCGGTCAACTTTGGTCCAATTTTCAAAAAGTCCGACAAAGGGGAGGTCCCCCTCCGCGACCAGGTGTCAAAAAATGAGGTACCCTATTTTCACCACATGAACGCGCCCTACGATCTCTGAAAGTTTCAAGTAAATCGGTTCAGCCGTTTCGGAGCCAACTTGGTACATACAAACAAACAAACAAACAAACAAACAAATAAACAAACATAGATTGAATTTTATATATATAGATTTTTTCAAAATTTAATTTCTATACACATTTTTTTTTCAAAACTTTATTTCCCCAGAAAATTTTGCCATTTTGTCCAAATTTAATTTCTATAGAAAATGTTATCAAAATTTTATTGCTATAGAAAGTTTTCTCAAAATTTTATTTCTTTAGAAAATTTTGTCAAAATTTTATTTCTATAGAAAGTTTTCTCAAAATTTTATTTCTATAGAAGGTTTTCTCAAACTTTTATTTCTATAGAAAATTTTGTCACAATTTTATTTCTATAGAAAATTTTGTCAAAATTCTATTTTTTTTTTTTGGAAATTATGTCCATATTTTATTTCTATAGAAAGTTTTCTCAAAATTTTATTGCTATAGAAAATTTTGTCAAAATTTTATTTCTATAGAAAATTTAGTCAATTTTTTTTAGAAAATGTTGTCAAAATTTTATTTCATTCGTTTTGTTTTGTTATTGTTGGTTTTTTATACCCTCCACCATAGGATGGGGGGTATATTAACTTTGTTATTCCGTTTGCAACACATCGAAATATTGCTCTAAAACCCCATAAAGTATATATATTCTGGGTCGTGGTGAAATTCTGAGTCGATCTGAGCATGTCCGTCCGTCCGTCTGTGGAAATCACACTAACTTCCGAAAGAAATAAGCTATCGACTTGGCACAAGTAGTTGCTACTGATGTAGGTCGGATGCCATATCGGTCTACTCTTACGTATAGCCCCCATATAAACGTACCCCCAAATTTGGCTTGAGAGGCTTATAAGAGAAGCAAATTTCATCCGATCCGGCTGAAATTTGGTACATGGTGTTGGTATATGGTCTGTAACAACCATGCAAAAATTGGTCCACATCGGTCCATAATTATATAGCCCCTATATAAACCGATCCCCCGATTTGGATTGTGAGGCCGCTAATCCGATCCGGCTGAATTTGGTACATGGTGTTAGTATATGGTCTCTAATAACCATGCAAAAATTGGTCGAAATCGGTCTATAATTATATATAGGCCCCATATAAACCGATCACCAGATTTGACCTCCGAAGCCTCTTGGAAGACCAAAATTCATCTGATTCAGTTGAAATTTGGTACGTGGTGTTAATATATGGCCTCAAACTCCCATGCAAAAATTGGTCGATATCGGTCCATAATTATATATAGGCCCCATATAAACCGATCCCCAGATTTGACTTCCAGAGCCCCTTGGAAGAGCAAAATTCTTCCCATTCGGTTGAACGTGATGTTAGTATATGGTATCCAACAACCATGCAGGAATTGGTTCCTATCAGTCCATAATTATATATAGCTTCCTTTTGGAGAAGCAAAATTCATCCGATCTGATTGAAATTTGGTACGTGGTTTTACTGTATGATATTCAACAACCATTCCAAAAGTCGTCCATATCAGTCCATAATCATACATAGCCTCATATAAACCGATCGCGAGATTTGGTTTTGGAGGCTCTTGGAGGAGCAAATTTCATCCGAGTGAGTTGAAATTTGGTACGTTGTGCTAACAACCATGCCTAACTAGGTCCATATCGATCTATAGTTATATAGGGCCCTCAGATAAATCGATCCCCAATCACACAAAAATTGGTCCATATCAAGATCATAATTGTATATAGCCCCCATATAAGCGACCCCCATATTTCAATTCTGGCTCTCTACGTACCGTGCAAAAAGTCCATATCGATTCGTAGTTATTTGTAGACTTAACTATACATAACTTTTTTGTCTAATATATACCACGTATGGACTAACTCACAATTTAGAAAACGATGTTAAGATACCACAACCCAAGTAATTCGATTGTGGATGATAGTCTTTCGTAGAAGTTTCAACGCAATCCATGGTGGAGGGTACATAAGTTTCGGCCTGGCCGAACTTACGGCCGTATATACTTGTTTCTTTAATCATTGTTGTTGTTTTTTTTGATTTCAGCTTATAACCATGCATTGACTAAACTACAAGTGTAGCTTAACCAACAGCGGAAAAGAACGAATTTTACGAATTTATTTCGTCATAAGCCGGCTATCATAAACCTTTTTTTCGGAAGGTTCAAGTGTGGTTTACTTTTGGGTTTAGTGAACTGCCTAAATTTATTTTGATAATTGGTTGATAGTTTTGCTGCAAGTAGAGGATGCTGATGAGGAATGAGGTAATTCCGAATAATAGGGCGTTAAATTTTTTTCAAAATTTTATTTCTATAGAATTTTTTTTTTCAAAATTTTATTTCTATAGAAAATTTTGTCAAAAGTTTATTTCTATAGAAAATTTTGTCAAAATTTTATTTCTATAGAAAATTTTGTCAAAATTTTATTTCTATAGAAAATTTTGTCAAAATTTTATTTCTATAGAAAATTTTGTCAAAATTTTATTTCTATAGAAAATTTTGTAAAATTTTATTTCATTATTGTTGTTTTTTTGATTTCAGCTTAAAACCATGCATTGACTAAACTACAAGTGTAGGTTAACCAACAGAGGAAAATAATGTTTGTCAACTTTATTTGAGCAAAGCCCTATAGACTGCAAGATGGTTGGATGGACGCACGTTTCGGAATTACCACATTCCTCATCAGCAACCTCTACTTGTAGCAAAACTATCAACCAATTATCAGAATAAATTCAGGCAGTTCATTGAACCCAAAAGTGAACCACACTTGAACCTTCCGATAAAAGGTTTTACATGATAGCCGGCTTATGCCGAAATAAATTCCAAATGTTTCGTACAAATCTAAACCGATTTTATAATGTGGTGTTATTTACGAAATTTTTTGGTTTTGAACTATAAAATTACAAAAAAAAAATATAATTATCAAATAGCAAATGTATGTTTGTGTTAGGTTATTAAGCTCAATAATCTTCTGCATGCATATAAATTTTTCAAAATTTATTTGCAATTTTAAAGATTATGAATTATGAAGATGTTTACCCATGTTTACTTTTAAACCTAGTATATATATAACTCTTGTTGACCATAATTAGAGTCTTATTTATTATCATATCTGCTATAATAAAATCTCATTAAATAAATTGTAATTATTGATATAAAGTATAAATATGGTCCTTTACTTTGTTGCATTAATTGGATAAATTAATTTCGTGATTGAATAAAAAAAATTGTCTGTGATTTGTATTTTATGAGTACAGTGGATATTCTGAAAACTTCTATAACTATTTAATCCTTTTTAGTTTGATTCAAAAATTAGTTAGTTTCAAAAAAAAAAAAAAAATTAATTAAGAATCCATAATTTACTATCCATAATTTTTTGACTGTCCTACTCTTTCGTGTTTGATTAAAAAGTTAATTGTGTCAATTAATTTTTTAATTGAAAATTTAAAAAAAATTCAATCATTGACTTAATTGACTTAATGTTTCTAGTTTGATTAAAAGGTTAATGGTATCTATTAATTTTTTAATTGGAAAAATTTTCAACTTCAATCAACTTTTTAATTGGGAATATTTTGGTAATATTTTGTTCTGTATGGGTATCTTTACATGAAAGAAAATTTTCTTTGACTAAGG
Source organism: Haematobia irritans (assembly GCF_050003625.1). Classification (NCBI taxonomy): domain Eukaryota; kingdom Metazoa; phylum Arthropoda; class Insecta; order Diptera; family Muscidae; genus Haematobia; species Haematobia irritans. The sequence goes on along the minus strand of NC_134401.1, from coordinate 45,271,145 downwards.
TCAACTGTCTTTAATAATTCTGAAAAATTCTTCTTCTACTTCTACTTCTACTTCTACTTTTTGTATCATGAACACAAAGCAAATAGCAGTGATAAGTAGGTGAAATAAGCGATGTTTTTCAAAACTTTATTTTAAACAGTTTTTATTTTTTTATTTTTTATAGCATATTTTCTATTTGAAATCAAATCTGAATTTGAAAATTTAAGTTGTCGTTAGCACATTTTAAAGGACTTTGTTGGCACAGAAGAAAAAATTTAAAAAACAAAAGAATAACTTAAAATTTCTTTCACAGAATCAAGTACGTAAAACTCATATTTTAAATAGAATTGTGTCTTAAACGTATTTATTTTATTATCCACCATAGGATGGGGGTATATTAACTTTGTCATTCCGTTTGTAACACATCGAAATATTGCTCTAAGACCCCATAAAGTATATATATTCTGGGTCGTGGTAAGTCGATTGAGCATGTCCGTCCGTCCTTCTGTTGAAATTACGCTAACTTCCGAACGAAACAAGCTATTGACTTGAAACTTGGCATAAGTAGTTGTTATTGATGTAGGTCGGATGGTATAGCAAATGGGCCACTTTGGATGGTATAGCAAATCGGACCACTTTTACGTATAGCCACCATATAAACCGACCCCCAGATTTGGCTTGCAGTGCTTCTTGGAGGAAATTTGGTACATTTCGCTAGTATATGGCCGCTAACAGCCATGCAAAAATTGTTCCATATGGGTCCATAGTTATATATAGCTAATGGCCAATCACACAAAACTTGGTCCATATCGCCAAAAATAATCTACCAAAATTTTATATCTATACAAAATTTAGTCAAAATTTTATTACTATAGAAAGTTTTGTCAAATTTTTATTTCTGTAGAAAATTTTGTTAAATTTTTATTTCTATAGAAAATTTTCTCAACATTTTATTTCTATAGAAAATTTTGTCAAAATTTTATTTCTATAGAAAATAATCTCAAAATTTTATTTCTATAGAAAACTATGTCAACATTTTATTTCTATAGAAAATTTTGTCGAACTGAATTATATATGTCTTTAATCGGCCTTTTTTTTGTTTAATATATCCCCCGTACACTGAAAAAACAGTGAACCCACCAGGAAGAAAACTTTTGATTAATTTTAGAAAATTTTGAATAGTTTTAGAAATTTTTAACTAAACAGTATTACAAGCGCTGGCATCACGCCGATATCACAAAAATAAGTAAATATTTTTCGACAAATTCAAGAAAATTTATTAGACATAAATAATTTTTTTCACTTTTTAAAGAAAATTTTGTAGTTTGAAGGAAAAAGTTGGAGTTCAAAATTGCAAGAATGTCTTTAGTGACATACGAAGTTCATGATGGACGCTGTTGTAGTAAAATTTACAAATTTAAAGAAATAATGAACTATTTTGTGAGAAGTACGAATTTAGTAAAACTTTTTACTTCATTTGTGTATAATTTCTTTCCGTCTTTTAGTTCATTTAACTAACGTACGCAAAAAATTATTAGAATAAACGAAACTTTCTCCAAATATAATAATTTCATGAACTAAAATATAGTTAAATTGGCTTTCATTTTTTTTTTGAGTGTATGGACTAACTTACAATTTAGAAAACGGCGTTAAGGATTTTTTAAGATACCTTGCCATCGGCAAGAGTTACCGCAACCCAAGTAATTCGATTATGGTAGAAGTTTCTACGCAATCCATGGTGGATGATACATAAGATTCGGCCTGGCCGAACTTACCGTATATACTTGTTCAGTTTCGTTTGCCTACAATAAAATTAAAATTAGCTTATAGATTTCATTTATGGAATTTTCAATCTCTTTTTTTTGTAAAGCTATTAATATAGAAATAAATGCCAGTTTAAAACCCCCAATTTATGACAGATTCTTCAAAGTAAAAAATGTTTTGTTTTCTTAATTACAAAAAACCTTTAAACCAAGGATGCAAAATTTTAAAATAAGTCTTAGCCTAATCTAAAGATTCAATATATCAGTTAAGTTAAAGACAATTTATTTAAATCATAAATGTGTTTCTTTACTGTAAGGAATGTTTGCCTTAATTCAAAGACATACAACTTTAACGGAGGGAAGTTTGTGCCCTAATTTGAATATTTTTTTTTTGAAGCAAAGATTATAAACTTTATTTAATATCACGTAAATATTTTTTCGGTGTATGATCCGATCCGCTTGAAAGTTGGTACGCAATGTACACACAAAAAAAATAGTTTCTAATTCAATCACGAAATTATTTGATCCAATTATTTTTTTAATTGAAATGTCTTCAATCACAGAAATGATAGTATCAATGAAAAAATTATTGAAAGTCAATTAAAAAATTAATTAATCCAATTAAAAAATGAATTGATACTATTGATTTTTGTCATTGATTTTTGTTTCAATTAAAAAATTTGTTGAATCAATCAAGTTTTTAATTGAATATTTTTTAATTGGAAAAAATTTTTTTTGTGTATATACATGCTTTTCAAGAACCGTACAAAAATTGGTATATACCGGTCCATATTTATATACATAATTTTTTTTTTTTAGATTCGATCACGTAATTAATTAATCCAATTATTTTTTTTTTAATTGAATCGTCTTCAATCACGAAAATGATAGTATCAATCAATATTTTAATTGGGCATTAAAGAAATACTTGATTAAAAAATTAATTGATTTCATTAGCAAATTTCATTTCATTTTTGTAATTGATGTTGATTGCAAAATTCAAATAATTTTTAATTAAAAACGTAACTTTTTTCAATTACTTTCTTAACTGACTTACCCCCATTATCATGAAGCTTCGTTAGTGCTACGTTCGCTAACGAACTTTTAAACCGCGCTATCGACATATCTGACACCTTGCCTATATATTCCATATGCCAGTTAAGAACTTAACTGCTGAAAAATTTTCAGTTAAAGTTAGACAGTGAGTAAATATTTCCATTTTTCTTTCTGCTAACTGGCAGTTAAAGCCTAACGGAGTTCATGTAGCTCTGTTAGTGTTTTTAGTCTGATTAAAAAATTAATTGTTTAAAATAAATATTTAATAAATAATTAAAAAATTTTCCATCACTTTTTTAACTGAGTTAGTATTCCGAGTTTAATTAAAAAGTTAATTGTTTCAATAAATTTTTTAATTAAAAATTTAAAAATATTTAATCATTGACTTAATTAATTTAATGTTTCTATCTTGATTAAAAAGTTAATTGTATCAATTAATTTACTAATTGAAAAAAAAAATTGAACTTCAATCAACTTTTTAATTGAAAATATTTTGGTGATATTTTTTTCTGTGTAAAGGGTGATACGGTCAAAATTTGGTCAAGGGAAAACGCGTGTAAATCGGTGAAATCGTTTATTTAAAAAATCAAATTAAATTTCTTTTTCAAGTTCAATTAGTATAAAATTCAGGAAAAATATTCAGTTAGGCTTTCACTTTTCCAAATCCGAATTGCTGGGCCTCACGCTTGACACCTGCCATCAGATTTTGTACAGCCACCTTGTCCACCTTCTTCGCCGCAGAAAGCCAGTTTGCCTTGAACTGCTGCTCGTCCTTAGCAGTATTTTTGGTCTTCTTTAGGTTCCGCTTGACAATAGCCCAGTATTTCTCAATTGGGCGGAGCTCTGGCGTGTTGGGAGGGTTCTTGTCCTTGGGAACCACCTGCACGTTGTTGGCGGCGTACCACTCCATGGCCTTTTTACCGTAATGGCAAGATGCCAAATCCGGCCAAAACAGTACGGAACAACCGTGTTTCTTCAGGAAAGGCAGCAGACGTTTATTCAAACACTCTTTCACGTAAATTTCTTGGTTGACAGTCCCGGAAGCTATGAAAATGCTGCTTTTCAAGCCACAGGTACAGATGGCTTGCCAAACCAGATATTTCTTTGCGAACTATGACAGTTTTATGTGCTTGAAAATATCTGCTACCTTTCCCCTTCCTTTTGCCGTATAAAGCTCCTGTCCCGGAAGCTGTTTGTAGTCGGCTTTGACGTAGGTTTCGTCGTCCATTACCACGCAGTCAAACTTCGTCAGCATCGTCGTGTACAGCCTCCGGGATCGCGCTTTGGCCATCGTATTTTGTTTATCATCGCAATTTGGAGTCACTAACTTCTTGTAAGTCGATAGTCCGGCTCGTTTTTTGGCTCGATGCACGGTTGTAGACGATACGCCCAGCTTATTTGCGGCATCTCGGAGAGAGAGGTTAGGGTTTCGCTTGAAACTATCGTCAACTCTCTTTGTCGTCTCAGCAGCTTCTGGTTTTCGATTTCCCCCCGATCCAGACTTCCTGGCTGTCGACAAACGTTCCCGAAACACTTTAATTACATTTGTAACGGTTGATTTGGCAACTTTTAGCGATTTTGCCAGCTTTGCGTGCGAGTAGCTCGGATTTGCGCGATGCGCGAGTAAAATTTTGATACGCTGCTCTTCTTGCTTGGACGGCATTTTGACAACTGAAGAGTGAATTCCAAAATCAAAATAGGAGCAACATTCTACACACACACATACCTTCAAAATGAGGGGTGTTCACGTTTTTTTTAATGCAAAATTGAAAGAAATACATCAAGTTTATATTGACCAAATTTTGACCGTATCACCCTTTATACACACAAACAAATATCATCAAAATTTTTCCAATTAAAATTTTATTGAATTCTAAAGAATTTTCAATTAAAAATTTAATTGAAACAAAAATCTATCACATAAATTAATATTATCAATTAAATTTTTAATTGGATCAATTAATTGTTTAATTGACGTTGGTGATTGATACTATCATTCCAGTGATTGAAGAAATTTCAATTAAAAATTAATCGGATCAATTAATTAAGTGATTGATGACAAAATATATTTTTTTCAATCCATGGTGGAGGGTACCTAAGATTCAGCCGGACCGAACCTTCAGCCGTTCATAAAATTAAACGACAACAAAATATTTTTTTGACATTAAAAATAAAAAAATGTTAAATGTAACTTCAATTTAGTAATGGCTTTTAAGTCTGTATTATCTCATTTTATATTTAATTACTTTTGCTTTTGATTTTCTGTCGGAACTTTATAACTATAATTGATTATTTTATTGGTCACAGTTGCACAGGCCTACACTACAATGATTCACCATAAACTTGAAGTGAATTTTGTTTTGAAGATCTAGTTTTTACGTATAACTCACATGACCTTAAATAATTAAATTTTTTTTTTCCAATTCGTTTGATGACGAAAATCCGAAATAACAACGTCCCTTGCGTGATGAAAGAACATTTACAGTATGGAAAAGTTTTTTTACTATTTTCGAAAGGTTTACAATCAATTTGTCCAAATAAAATTATCAATTGGCTAGTGGTGAGACAAATGAACGAATAAAACTTACACCTTATATGTAAATACATCTAATTACAAACGAATGTGAGATTAACTAACAAAACAATAGGGGATTAATTTAATCGGAAATTTTACAAAGGGTCTATAGTCGTCTACTAGGTACAAATTATAAACATTTTAATTTATGTGCATATTAATTGCACGCTCGTGCCAGTATGGAAAGGCATGTATACCGCTTTCATACACCAAACACATTTCCATATTACTCAGAATTTGGTGAAGAACCTATTGCAAACTTGTTGCAAAGAAACTAATAAAAGAAAAAATTAAAACATTTTATTTTTTTTTTACGTCATAAATGTGGAAATTGTTTACGGACATCGTGGTCCACATTTTAATAAAACTTCGATTAATTTTAATTGTATGTTAATATTTATTATAGGCCTGTTGAATTTTAAGTGGTAACGATTAATTTATTAAAAAAATAAAACTTTAAATATTATAATTACATTGAAAGTCATATATATTAATACAATAATTTACATGCTCTGCTTATCAAACCCGGGGAATCCCATCACATACATTGAATGTATTTGAAAATTATACAAATTTTCTATAAAAATAAAATGATAACAAAATTTTCTATAGAAATAAAATTTTGACAAAATTTTCTATAGAAATAAAATTTTGACAAAATTTTCTATAGAAATAAAATTTTGACAAAATTTTCTATAGAAATAAAATTTTGACAAAATTTTCTATAGAAATAAAATTTTGACAATATTTTCTAAAGAAATAAAATTTTGACAAAATTTTCTATAAAAATAAAATTTTGACAAAATTTTCCATGACAATAAAATTTTGACAAAATTTTCTATAGAAATAAAATTTTGACAAAATTTTCTATAGAAATAAAATTTTTACAAAATTTTCTATAGAATAAAATTTTGACAAAATTTACTATAGAGTAAAATTTTGACAAAATTTTCTATAGAAAAACAATTTTGACAAAATTTTCCATAGAAAACAAATTTTGACAAAATTTTCTATAGAAATACAAATTTCGACAAAATTTTCTATGGAAATAAAATTTTCTATAGAAATTAAATTTTGACAAAATTTTCTATAGAAATAAAATTTTGACAAAATTTTCTATAGAAATAAAATTTTGACAAAATTTTCTATAGAAATAAAATTTTGACAAAATTTTCTATAGAAATAAATTTTAGATAAAATTTTCTATAAAAATAAAATGTTGACAAAATTTTCTATAGGAAAAAAATGTTGACAAAATTTTCTATAGAAATAAAATTTTGACAAAATTTTCTGTAGAAAAAAAAATTTGAAAAAATCTTCTATAGAAATAAAATTTTGATAAAATTGTCTATAGAAATAAAATTTTGACAAAATTTTCTATAGAAATAAAATTTTGACACAATTTTCTATAGATATAAATTTTTGACAAAATTTTCTATAAAAATAAAATGTTGACAAAGTTTTCTATAGAAATAAAATTTTGACAAAATTTTCTATAGAAATAAAATTTTGACAAAATATTCTATAGAAATAAATTTTTGATAAAATTTTCTATAAAAATAAAATGTTGACAAAATTTTCTATAGAAAAAAAAAAATGTTGACAAAATTTTCTATAGAAATAAAATTTTGACAAAATTTTCTGTAGAAAAAAAATTTGAAAAAATCTTCTATAGAAATAAAATTTTGATAAAATTTTCTATAGAAATAAAATTTTGACAAAGTTTTCTATAGAAATAACATCTTCTTTAGAAATAAAATTTTGACAAAATTTTCTATACAAATAAAATGTTGACAAAATTTTCTTTAGAAATAAAATTTTAACAAAATTTTGTAAAGAAATAAAAGTTTCTTTAGAAATAAAATTTTGATAAAATTTTCTATAGAAATAAAAATTTCGACAAAATTTTCTATAGAAATAAAAATTTCGACAAAATTTTCTATAGAAATAAAATTTTGGCAAAATTTTCTATAGAAATAAAATGTTGATAAAATTTTCCATAGAAATTAAATTTTAATAAAATTTTCCATAGAAATAAAATTTTGACAAAATTTTCTATAGAAATAAAATCTTGATAAAATTTTCTATAGAAATAAAATTTTGACAAAATTTTCTATAGAAATAAAATGTTGACAAAATTTTCTACAGAAATAAAATTTTGACAAAATTTTCTATAGAAATAAAATGTTGACAAAATTTTCTATAGAAATAAAATTTTAACAAAATTTTGTAGAGAAATAAAATTTTCTTTAGAAATAAAATTTTGACAAAATTTTCTATAGAAATAAAAATTTCGACAAAATTTTCTATAGAAATAAAAATTCCGACAAAATTTTCTATGGAAATAAAATTGTGACAAAATTTTCTATAGAAATAAAATGTTGATAAAATTTTCCATAGAAATTAAATTTTCATAAAATTTTCCATTGAAATAAAATTTTGACAAAATTTTCTATAGAAATAAAATTTTGATAAAATTTTCTATAGAAATAAAATTTTGACAAAATTCTCTATAGAAATAAAATTTTGACAAAATTTTCTATAGAAATAAAATTTTAACAAAATTTTCTGAAAGAACAAAAATGTCGACCAAATTTTCTATAGAAATAAAATTTTGACAAAATTTTCTATAAAAATAAAATTTTGACAAAATTTTCTATAGAAATATTTTTTTTCATTCGTTTTGTTTTGTTATTGTTGGTTTTGTTCTTTAATCATTGTTGTTGTTGTTTTTTTTTTTGATTTCAACTTAAAACCATGCATTGACTAAACTACAAGTGTAGCGTAACCAACAGAGGAAAAGAATGTTTGTCAAATTTATTTAGGCAAAGCCCTATAGACTGCATGATGGTTGAATCGACGCACGTTTTGGAATTACCACATTCCTCATCAGCAACCTCTACTTGCAGCAAAACTATCAACCAATTATCAGAATAAATTCAGGCAGTTCCCTAAACCCAAAAGTGAACCACACTTGAACCTTCCGAAAAAAGGTTTTACATGATAGCCGGCTTATGCCGAAATAAATTCGTACAAACATATCTCTTTTCCTTTGCCACCGTCAAATCATCGATTTGAGTGCAGTTGGCTGGGTTTATTTTGAGCGTGCTTCCTTTTTTTATACCCTCCACCATAGGAGGGGGGTATATTAACTTTGTCATTCCGTTTGTAACACATCGAAATATTGCTCTAAGACCCCATAAAGTATATATATTCTGGGTCGTGGTTAAATTCTGAGACGATCTGAGCATGTCCGTCCGTCCGTCTGTTGAAATCACGCTAACTTCCGAACGAAACAAGCTATCGACTTGATACAGGGTACAAGTAGTTGTTATTGATGTAGGTCGGATGGTATTGCAAATGGGCCATATCGGCCTACTTTTACGTATAACCCCCATATAAACGGACCCCCAAATTTGGCTTGCCATTGCTCCAAGAGCAGCAAATTTCATCCGATCTGGCTGAAAGTTGGTACATGGTGTTAGTATATGGTCTCTAACAACTATGAAGAAATTGGTCCATATCGGTCCATAATTATATATAGCCCCTATATAAACCGATCCCCCGATTTGGCTTGCGGAGCCTCTAAGAGAAGCAAATTTCATCCGATCCGGTTGAAATTTGGTACGTGGAGAAATTTGGTACATTGCGCTAGTATATGGCCGCTAGCAACCATGCTAAAATTGGTCCATATTGGTCTATAGTTATATATAGCCCATCCCAGGAAATAATCTACCAAAATGTTATTTTTATAGAAAATTTTGTCAAAGTTTTATTACTATAGGATTTTTTTTTTTATTTTTTTTTTTTTTTATTTTTTTTTCTTATTTCAACCGTCGAACGGAACGGACGTGTTTTTTAATAGCGGATAAAATCATCGTAATAAGTACCTACTACGAATTTCAAGTGTGGTGGGATATTAGGCCACCATGCAGAGAAATTCAAAGACATCCACTGGGTTGCTAACTTCAGGGCCCAGTGGACGAGTATCGACTGGAGTTATAGATTTGGGCAATGACCAAGAGTTAGGCCCAATTAGTCGACCTGTAGACGGGTCGACAGGTGGCGACAATTTGACAAGTCGGACCTTTTCCAAGGTAACGGCATCAAAAGGAGGTAATCCCTCACGAAAGAGATTCAAAGAACGCAGAAATGCTTTGTTTATCCTAAAGAAATTAGGATCAGTCGACCCAAGCACGTTGTCGGCTAAACAAAGCGATTCCTTAAAATGGGCTCAAGGAATTCTTGAGGCTGGAAAAAGGGAACGATCACCGGATGAGCTGCCATCCTCCAAAAGGGATCAACGATCGTTTGCCTCAGTTGCTAAAGACAGCCTTGTGATGGCTATCATTAATAAAGGAGCATTGGACGGTATGGTTCCAAAGCAAAAATGGGGGGAAATTGAGAATGCTTTGTCTGGCGTCTACTCACAGGTGCTGGAAAAGTTTCCCGGCCCAGATCCTCGACACCAAGAGGCTGGTTGGTATCAAGGACGATTTAAGCTAGTCGCATTTGAGGACCAGAGGTCTATAGAATGTTTTAAAGCTGCTCTGATACTAATTGGTGAAGTTTGGGAAGGAGCTGCTCTAGAGTTTAGTCGAGAAGAAAGACATACCGGCTAGACCAAGAGCACATGCGTGGATACCTGCAAACCCTCCTGACCCTGAATCTATTTTAAATAGACTGAAACAATGCAATCCAGATCTTCCAACAGCTGATTGGAAGGTTGGCCGTTTGGATGAAGTGGATGGGCCAAGACGGCATGCAGTGTTTATATTGAACACTCAGTCTTTGCCACATCTAACAAAGTCCCAGGGCCGTGTATGTTATGGCTTTCATTATATCCAAATGAAGGTGTATAAAAACGATCAGCTAAAGGATTCAGAAATGGACAAGCCTCTGTCTGAATCAGAAGTAAGCGGATCCTCTTGCGAAGTCGAGGGGGATACCAAGACATTTGAAGACATGGAGAGATACCGTATGCGTGAGGAGGCTTCTACTGCCTCAGAACTCACCAAAGTTGAACCTATGGTTATTGCGAGAGTCACCGATATCTCTGAAGAGGACATTCTTGATGACTCGATTGAAGCGGCTGATGTGACGGTTGTTGAAAATCTCGATGGTCCTACGGATCCTCCAGATAAATCTTCATCATTGTAAGGCTGCATGTGCTGCCTTAAAAGTTCTCCTGATGAAAGGGGACATAGATATAGTTCTTATTCAAGAACCATATGTTTATAAAAACAAAATATGTGAATTAAGTACTCCGGGGTTCAAACTATTGCAGTATAGTGGTAATGATGTAAATCGAGCCTGTATAATTGCTAAAAACGAGCTCAACTTGTTTCTGCTTCCTTCAATGTGCAATACAGACACTGTCGTTGCCAGTTTAGAAATAGCCAAATGCAAATATTGGGTATCTTCGGTCTACATGGGACATGACAGGGAGATGCCTCCATATGCCGTTAAGACCTTAGTGGAGGAGTCACGGAAAACAAAGACGAAACTCATTATGGTATGCGATGCGAATGCACATCATAGTATATGGGGAAGTAGTGATACTAATGCAAGGGGAGAGTCGCTAATAGAGTTTATTTTGCGTACTAATCTGGTAGTTTGCAACAAGGGAGATGTCTCAACCTTTGTCACTAAAAACAGGCAAGAGGTTTTGGACATCACCTTGGCCTCGCAAGAACTGAATGAAATGATATCTGAGTGGCAGGTTTTAAGTGAACACAGCTTCTCAGATCATCGCTACATCAGTTTCAAATTTGATGTTCATATCACCAAGACCATATTTCCGCCAAATGTTAGGAAAGCTGACTGGAATAGGTATTGGGAATCGTTCAATATGATGATACCGGAAATAACAGAGACAAATATGAGAAATGTGCAAGATATCGAATACGCAGTGGAGCGGATTACTAAGGCCTTCAACATCTCACTGAAAGCTGCATGCCCTAGAGGAAAGCCAAGGGGGAAACATCGACCACCATGGTGGTCTACGGAATTAAGTAATATGAGGAAATCCTGCAGGAAGCTCTTTAACAAGGCAAAGTCCACCAGAGCTTCTGAGGTCTGGGACGCTTACAAGAAGATTCTGAGAGGATACAAGCGAGAACTGAGAAAGGCTCAGCATAACTCTTGGAATGATTACTGCAGCAGTATTGAGAATACGTCCGAGGCTTCCAGACTACGGAAGGTTCTAGCATCCACCAACTCCGCTCCAGGTTTCATTAAAACATCGGAGGGCAATTGGACAACGTCCAGTGAGGAGACGCTGGAGGTACTATTGGACACACATTTTCCTGGAAATCAGACGGTTGAACCATGTACTGGCGGTGCCACAGTTGCTCAGCGGTCGTTTCCTGTCGAGGAAATTGCATCGGAAACTAGAATAAGATGGGCGCTAAATAGCTTTGGACCATTCAAATCCCCTGGACCTGATGGAATTACTCCGGCGGAGTTACAAGCTGTAACTGACAAAATTATCCCCTGGTTGTCGGTGATATATAAAGGATGTATCAACTTATCATATATCCCAGGAAAGTGGAGGGAAACAAAAGTCGTTTTCATACCTAAAGCGGGAGTTTTGGAATCCGTATATGGCTTTGCAGCTTGGATTCGCCAAGAGAAAATAAATATAAAAAAAAAAAAGCCTCTCACTCGAGGGCGAAGGATTTCCGACCAATCAGTTTATCCTCATTCCTACTTAAGACTCTGGAGAGGATGATAGATATTTATCTTAGAACTAGCATCGATTCAAGTTTGTTCTCGAAACGACAGCATGCGTACTCGAAGGGCAGGTCTACTGAGACCGCACTACATGAACTAGTCAGCTTTATTGAAAGCTCACTATCTGTCAAAGAATACACAATCGTGGCGTTTCTAGACATCGAAGGGGCGTTCAATAATGTCCATCCGAGCTCGATATTAAATGGACTGACAACTCTGAATGTTGATCCATGTATACTCAGGCTGTTAGACGAACTGCTAATGAAGAGACGTATTTCAGCCACACTAGGACAAGCAAACATACAAAAGTATGTGAACAGAGGCACTCCCCAAGGAGGAGTTCTATCACCTCTTCTTTGGAATGCTGCTATAAATAGCCTTCTGGTTACTCTAGAAAAAGAAAGGATACAAGTGGTGGCATACGCAGATGATGTAGCTCTGGCAGTCAGGGGAAAATTCCCATCCACAATCAGAGATATTATTCAGAGGGCCCTCCGGATGACTGAAAAATGGGCGAAAGACAATGGTCTTGGGGTAAATCCCGCAAAGACAGAATTAGTCATGTACTGCAAAGATCGCAAAACTCCCACGGTTAGGCCTATTTCCTTAGGGGGTATTGAAATTCCCTTTGGTGATTGTGCAAAATACCTTGGCGTTATTTTGGACAGGAAGCTGAACTTTAAGCTTAATATTGAAGAAAGGGCGAGGAAGGCAACTGTAGCTTTGTACTCGTGCAAAAAGGCAATAGGAAAAAAGTGGGGACTAAAACCGAAAATTGTGCATTGGCTATACAAGGCAGTGGTGAAACCTATAATGCCATATGGTGTTGTAGTCTGGTGGCCGGCACTTCAGCAGCACACAAGTTTAGAAAAAGTTCAGCGTATGGCTTGTTTGTGTGTTTCAGGCGCATTCAGCAAGACAGGAACAAATTCCTTTAATGTCATGCTGCATCTATTGCCTTTAGACATTTTGGCCAAACAGTCAGCTGCAACAACGGCTGTGCGGTTGCGCGAACTATCGCTGTGGTCGGCAAAAGGTTACGGTCACAGTTCTGTCCTCAAAACAATGTCAGATGTGCCTAACGTAGTGGATTTCACTCTGGCGAGTCCACTTTTCGACAAAAAGTTTGAGACTCTAATTCCCAACAGTGAGGCGTGGTGTACACAGACCCCGGGGAATAATAGATATATAGATTTCTATACTGATGGCTCCAAATTGAATGGACAAGTGGGGTTCGGAGTATATTCTAATGATTTGGAACTTCAAATAGCGAAAAGATTACCTAATCACTGTAGTGTTTTTCAGGCTGAAATATTAGCAATAAGAGAGGTGGCGAATTGGCTGAGAAGTAATGTTACAAAAAATGTGGGCATTAATATATACTCAGACAGTCAACCTGCAATAAAATCCTTGGACTCTGTGTTCCTCAACTCGAAAACGGCCATCGATTGCCGCAAATCTCTCAATGAGATGGCTGAGCAGTACAATATTCACCTAATATGGGTGCCTGGCCATAGGAACATACCGGGGAACTGCGAAGCCGATGAGTTGGCAAGGCTAGGGACTACCTTACATATTCCAGGGGAACTAGAATTTGTTGATATGCCCCTAGCTTCCTGCAAGCTCATGCTGCGTGAGAAGGCTGTTATGATGGCAAATGTTCGATGGGAGAATTGCAAAGGTTGTAACGACACCAAGCAAATATGGCCCCATTTCAACTTAAACCGCACACTAGATATGCTAATGTTCTCGAGACGTCAGATATCACTCCTGATATCTGCTATAACGGGTCGCTGCCTGATAGGCGATTTTGCAAAAACTATTGGCGCGAAGTATAATGACTATTGTATGAGCTGTCATGATGCGGAGGAAAAAGAATCAATTAAACACCTCTTGTGTGAGTGTCCTGCATTTTGTGTAAAGCGCAAGCAACTTTTAGGAGCATATAGCTTCAGATTACTGGCGGATCTGGAAAACGTTAACTTAAGCAGTCTGCTAATGTTTTTGGAACAATCTGGTTGGTTCAACAAAGAAAAATAATCAAGAAGGTTCAGCGGTTAAAACTAGAAGTGCCCATATGTAATAGGTACTTTTAGTTAATGTGGTATCACAATGGACTGAATAGTCTAAGTGAGCCTGAATCTTAATCGGGCTGCCACTTTAACCTAACCTAACCTAACCTATAGGAAATTTTGTCAAAATTTTATTACTGTAGAAAATTTTGTCAACATTTTATTTCTATAGAAAATGTTTCTAAATTTTATTTTCTACAGAAATAATTTTTTTCTATAGAAATAATTTTGCCAAAATTTTATTACTATAGGAAATTTTGTCAAAATTTTATTACTGTCGAAAATTTTGTCAAAATGTTAGTACTATAAAAAATTTTGTCAACATTTTATTTCTATAGAAAATTTTTCTAAATTTTATTTCTATAGAAAATTTTTTCAAAATTTTATTACTATACAAAATTTTGTCAAGATTTTATTTCTAAAGAAAAATTTGTCAAAATTTAGTGCTACAGAAAGTTTTGTCAAAATGTTATTTCTATAGAAAATTTTGTCAATATTTTATTTCTATAGAAAATTTTGTCAAACTGAATTATATACGTATTTACTCGGCCTTTTTTGGTTTAATATATCCCCCTATGGACCAACTTACAATTGAGTAGACGGTGTTAAGAAGTTTAATGATACCTTGCCATCGGCAAGTGTTACCGCAACCCAAGTAATTCGATTGTAGATGACAGTCTTTAGTACAAGTTTCTATGCAATCCATGGTGGAGGATACATAAAATTCGGCCTGGCCGAACTTACGGCCATATATGTATATATTTGTTTATTGAATAATTTCCCTCTTAATATCATTTTTACATTTATTTTTTAAAGTGTTTGTAATTTAATTTTTCATCGTTTCCACGTTTTCTCATTTTACTGTCCGGACTTGTTTACTTTATAGTATCCGTTATAATTTGGATTTTTAAATGTTCGAATTCAAAGGTATGAAGACTAAAAATAATTGTACCGATTACTATTCTGGGGGCATAGCCTCTCCCAGCACCCCTTACTACGTCAATGACAATAATACTGACCTAAGACCTACCTACCATTTTTAAAACCCCCTTAGAGCTATATTAGTGAACTTGTCACCAGACACTTTTATTGTCGTTTGCGAAATTGCATCAATTCCATTCAATTTAAACAAATAATTATTCTTAAATGTACGTCAACAAACATTTACTTCAATATCAATTCAATTTGTATGAACGAAGAAATTAGAAATCTTATGTCTTAGAGTGTAATGAAAGCAATCATCGCATTTCTTTGGAAAAGAAATAATTAATGAAGGATAATTGAATACATATTAAGATATTAAAAAAGTCAAATGTAAAGAGTACCATATAGTGTAGCCTCTAGTTATAGCTGAACAAATTTCGTTGCAAATTGGTATCTTCATAAAAATCCTCTGGAACGAGGAACGTTGGTTAAAAACCAACGAAATTCCCTTTTGTTATAACCTTTTTATACCCTCCCCCATAGGATGGGTGGTATATTAACTTTGACATTACGTTTGTAACACATCGAAATATTGCTCTTAAAGTATATATATATATATATATATATATATATATATATATATATATATATATATATATATATATATATATATATATATATATATATATATATATATATATATATATATATATATATATATATATATATATATATATATATATATATATATATATATATATATATATATATATATTTATATGTATATATATATATATATATAATATATATATATATATATATATATATATATATATATATATATATATATATATATATATATATATATATATATATATATATATATATATATATATATATATATATATATATATATATATATATATATATATATATATATATATATATATATATATATATATATATATAATATATATATATATATATATATATATATATATATATATTCTGGGTAGTGATGAAATTCAGAGTCGATCTAGCGATGTTCGTCCGTCCGTCTGTTGAAATCACGCTAACTTCCGAACGAAACAAGCTATCAACTTGAAACTTGGCACAAGTAGTTGTTATTGACGTAGATCGGATGGTATTGCAAATGGGCCACATCGGACCACTTTACGTATAGTCCCCATATAAACCGACGCTGAGATTTGGCTTGCGGAGCCTCTTGGAGGAGCAAAATTCATCTCACAACCATGCAAAAATTGGTCCATATCGGTCCATAATTATAAATAGCACACATATAAACCGATCCCGAGATTTGGCTTGCGGAGCCTCTAAGAGAAGCAAATTTCATACGATCTGACTGAAATTTGGTTCATAGTGTTAGTATATGGTCTTTAACAAACACAGAAAAATTGGTCCATATCAGTTTATAATTATATATAGCCCCCATATAACAGGTTGGCTGATAAGTCCCCGGTCTAACAAAGAAAAACCCATTTTTTGTCAAAATTCGTTTTTATACCCTCCACCATAGGATGGGGGTATATTAACTTTGTCATTCCGTTTGTAACACATCGAAATATTGCTCTAAGACCCCATAAAGTATATATATTCTGGGTCGTAGTGAAATTCTGAGTCGATCTAAGCATGTCCGTCCGTCCGTCCGTCTGTCCGTCTGTCCGGCTGTCCGTCCGTCTGTGGAAATCACGCTAACTTCCGAACGAAACTAGATATCGACTTGAAACTTGGCACAAGTAGTTGTTATTGATGTAGGTCGGATGGTATTGAAAATGGGCCATATCGGCCCACGTTTACGTATAGCCCCCATATAAACCGATCCCCAAATTTGGCTGGCGGAGCCTTCCGGAGCAGCAAAATTCATCCAATCCGGTTGAAATTTGGTACGTGGTCTAAGTATACGGTCTCTAACAACCATGCAAAAATTGGTCCATATCGGTCCATAATTATATATAGCCCCCATATAAACCGATCCCCAGATTTGACCTCCGGAGCCTCTTGGAGGGGCAAAATTCATCCGATCCGGTTGAAATTGGGTACCTGATGTTAGTATACGGTCTCTAACAAGCATGCAAAAATTGGTCCATATCGGTCCATAATTATATATAGCTCCCATATAAACCGATCCCCAGATTTGAACTCTGGAGCCTCTTGGATGAGCAAAATTCATCCGATCCAATTGAAATTTTAGTACGTGGTGTTAGTATATGGTCTCTAACAACCATGCCAAAATTGGTCCATATCGGTCCATAATTATATAATTATAGCTCCCATATAAACCGATCCCCAGATTTGACCTCCGGAGCCTCTTGGAGGAGCAAAAGTCATCCGAGTCGGTTGAAATTTGGTACATTTCGTTAGTATATGGCCTCTAACAGCCATGTAAAAATTGTCAAATTTTATTACTATAGAAAGTTTTGTCAAAATTTCATTTCTATAGAAAGTTTTGTAAAAAGTTTATTTCTATAGCAATGTTTGTCAACATTTTATTTCCATAGAAAATTTTGTCAAAATTTTATTTCTATAGAAAATTTTGTAAAAAAATTTATTTCTGTAGAAAGTTTTGTCAACATTTTATTTCTATAGACAATTTTGTCAACATTTTATTTCTATAGAACATTTTGTCAACATTTTATTTCTATAGAAAATTTTGTCAACATTTTATTTCTATAGAAAATTTTGTCAAAATTTTATTGCTATAGAAAAATTTGTCAACATTTTACTTCCATAAAAAATTTTGTCAACATTTTATTTCTATAGAAAATTTTGTCAAGTTTTTATTTCTATAGAAAATTTTGTCAAAATTTTATTTCTATAGAAAATTTTGTCAAACTGAATTATATACGTATTTAATCGGCCTTTTTTTTGTTTAATATATACCCCTTATGGACTAACTTACAATTTAGAAGACAGTGTTAAAAAGTTTTACGATACCTTGCCATCGGCAAGTGTTATCGCAACCCAAGTAATTCGATTGTGGATGACAGCCTTTAGTAGAAGTTCCTACGCAATCCATGGTGGAGGGTACATAAGATTCGGCCTGGCCGAACTTACGGCCGTATATACTTGTTATTATTCAACATAGTTCCCTTCAAGAGCGATACAACGATTATAACGACCTTCCAATTTTTTGATACCATTTTGGTAGTACTCCTTCGGTTTTGCCTCAAAATAGGCCTCAGTTTCGGCGATCACCTCTTCATTGCAGCTAAATTTTTTCCCTGCGAGCATCATTTTGAGGTACGAGAACAAGAAAATGTCGCTTGGGGCCAGATCTGGAGAATACGGTGGGTGGGGAAGCAATTCGAAGCCCAATTCATGAATTGTTGCCATCGTTCTCAATGACTTGTGGCACGGTGCGTTGTCTTGGTGGAACAACATTTTTTTCTTCTTCATATGGGGCCGTTTTGCCACGATTTCGACCTTCAAATGTTCCAATGACGCCATATAATAGTCACTGTTTGATGGTTTTCCCTTCTCAAGGTAATCGATAAAAATTATTCCATGCGCATCCCAAAAAACAAAGGCCATTACTTTGCCAGCGGACTTTTGAGTCTTTCCACGCTTCGGAGACGGTTCACCGGTCGCTGTCCACTCAGCCGACTGTCGATTGGACTCAGGAGTGTAGTGATGGAGCCATGTTTCATCCATTGTCACATATCGACGGGAAAATTCGGGTGTATTACGAGTTAACAGCTGCAAACACCGCTCAGAATCATTAAAACGTTTTTTTTTTGTCAAATGTGAGCTCGCGCGGCACCCATTTTGCACAGAGCTTCCGCATATCCAAATATTGATGAATGATTTGACCAACACGTTCCTTTGATATCTTTAAGGCCTCTGCTATCTCGATCAATATCAGTTTACGGTCATACAAAATCATTTTGTGGATTTTTTTTGATGTTTTCGTCGGTAACCACCTCTTCCGGGCGTCCACTGCGTTCACCGTCCTCCGTGCTCATTTCACCACGCTTGAATTTTGCATACCAATCAATTATTGTTGATTTCCCCCGGGGCAGAGTCCGAAAACTCATTATCAAGCCAAGTTTTTGCTTTCATCGTATTTTTTCCCTTCAGAAAACAGTATTTTATCAAAACACGAAATCCTTTTTTTCCATTTTTTTCACAATAACAAAAGTTGCTTCACAAAAGACGCTCAATCTCACAAACTAATTGACTTACAGACGTCAAATTTTGACACGAATCATTTGAAGGTTGGTAATATATAAAAATAATATGCATTTAATACTAGCGACGCCATCTATGTGTCAGACCGGGGACTTATCAGCCAACCTGTTAAACCGATTCCCTGAATTTGGCTTGCGGAGCCTCTAAGAGTAGCAAATTTCATCCGTTCCGGCTAAAATTTGGTACATGGTGTAAGTATATGGTCTCTAACAACTATGCAAAAATTGGTCCACATCGGTCCAAAATAGTATATAGCCCCCATATAAACCGATCCCCCGATTTGGCTTGCGGAGCGTCTAAGAGAAGCAAATTTCATCCGTTCCGGCTAAAATTTGGTATATGGTGTAATAATATGGTCTCTAATGACCATGCAAAAATTGGTCCACATCGGTCCATAATTATATATAGCCTCCATATAAACCGATCTTGGAAGACCAAAATTCATCTGATTCAGTTGATATTTGGTACGTGGTGTTAATGTATGGCCTCAAACCCCCATGCAAAAATTGGTCGAAATCAGTCAATAATTATATATATAACCCCCATATAAAGCGATCCCCAGATTTGACCTCCGTAACCCCTTGGAAGAGCAAAATTCACCCGATCCGGTTGGAATTTGGTACGTGGTGTTAGTATATGGTCTCTAACAACCATGCAAAAATTGATCCATATCGGTCCATAATTGTATGTAGCCCCCATATAAACCGATCCCCAGATTTGACCTCCGGAACCCCTTGGAAGAGCAAAATTCACCCGATCCGGTTGAAACTTGGTACGTGGTGTTAGTATATGGTCTCTAACTGTCATGCAAAAATTTGTCTATACTGGTCTTAATTATATATAACCCCCATTTAAACCGATCCCCAGATTTTACCTCCGGAGCTATGGGAGGAGCAAAGTTCATCCGACCCGGTTGAAATTTGATACGTGGTGAAATTTGAGAACTCAGTGTTAAGAAGTTTTAAGATACCTCGCCATCGGCAAGTGTTACCGCAACTCAAGTAATTCGATTGTGGATGACAGTCTTTAATACAAGTTTCTATGCAAGCCATGGTGGAGGGTACATAAGATTCGGCCTGACCGAACTTACGGCCGTATATACTTGTTATCTAACCTTTTTTTATTCGTTTTTAAAGAAATCAAAAGAAAACTGTCTAAATTTCATTTTCGTCAGAAAAGAAAATTCATCACATTTAGTATACACTAGGACAAAACAATAACAAAAAAAAAAAAAATAAAAAAATTTTAGTTAACCTCACATTATACACTAGTCGACTCTGAACAATCCTGAAACGACCTATGCCTGACTACCCGTCCGTCCGTTCAATTTTAAACATACAATAGTTTGTATTTGAATATAAAATGATAGATATAAGCGCTTGATTGTTCTACTTCAATTAAAATGCACTCAAGTGGATTTGAGTATATCCAATGATGATTATCTGAGATTTAGTTTCAATTTCACTATCGGGAATTTTCTTGGAGTACAATATAAAATTCTTTACATCAGTCATTAAATTAAAACAAAACTGACAGACAAATATCATCATACAGAATATTTATTAAACGCTATTCTATTGCATATTAATTACTTTTACAATGTTCAAGTTTTTATTTCAACTTTTAACTTTTGTTTGTTGTTGAGGCGAAAACATCATCTAATAATTCATCTCGTGGTCTTGTCAAGTGATTATTATTATTTTTAATTAATTATAATTTATTTGTAATTTTGGAATAATACACATAAAAAATTCTTTCATCTCAAACGAAAATTTTAGACAAACAATTGTTGGAAGTGGTGCAAAATTGGCGCAGATGATGAAACTGAACATGGGCTTGTCATAGGACTGATGTCCACCATTTCAACAGCCGATGCATTTTTTTCGACAAAATTTAAATAATTTGTAACATTTCATTAACATTTACTCTATTTTAACCTATTTGAAACAAAAACAAGTTAAAATTAGCCATTAAAAATATGAAAAAAATCGAGTTTATAAACAAGTATATACAGCAGTAAGTTCGGCCGGCCCGAATCATTAATACCCACCACCATGAATCAAATATAATAGTTTACTTTTCGTCGTAGAGGATTACTTGATAATATATAGAATTTTAGGGGGTTTAATGACAAATCTTCTCCCAAGCAAATCAGTTCAACCAGTACGTTTAACGAAGAAAACATTTAAAGATTCTACATATGAAGCCTAGATCAGATTCCGGATTTCTGAGAACCAATTTTGTTTGAGTTTTAGAGAAATCATAAACATATCGTGCAAATGATGAAATAACGCCATGATTTGAAATCATAAATCTGTAAATTTTCTCCGCCATTATTTAAATGAATACGAGGAGTAAAATTTGGAAATTTTACTTTCAGTTTCAAGCAATTTTCATGATCAATGCGCCTGCTATACCCTGAAAGAAGTGTTTTCTTTTATGAGGAACGAAATTTTTGGGCAAGCAAAGTTTTCATTTGACACAAATTTTAGAGTTTAATTAAAAGGACTTCCTGCACTCAAAATAAAGTTTACTTGGATCCAACGATTTTGACCTTTCCATAAGGATGTGGGTATTGATTCCGAGCCAAAGATGCAGCTCGTGCCGGTTCCATGCAAATTCTTTTGAGAAGGTTTTGCAAATTACAAGAATTGTCAATTTTTTATTGAGTTTAAATGGAAAAAATTATTTTCTATAAAAAAATATACACCGAAAGTAACAAAATAAAATCGATATAGAGCGTTAAAAAATCAATTTTTTGAAAAAATATTTGATAAATAATTATTCTCTGATGAGATTTGCACCTCTGTTTTCAGTTTTTCATTCATACCAATAAAGAACATCTCAAGAAGTAGTTATAAATGTATGCCTTGGTGTCAAATTACTACCATATCCGAAACATTTGAATTGACATTTCGACGCTTCGTGTTTAATGGCGTTTGTGGCTGAGTGTGCTAAGGCGTTCTGGTATGGTGCCAACAAACCCAAGTTCCATGCTCAGTCGGAGCAAAAAAGTTTTTCAAATTATAAAAATTAGACAATTAGAATATAAAAGTGTAAGTACAAAAAATGTACAAAGGATGATAAAAATAAAAATGTAATTGGTGAAAAAAAAATTTTTTTTAGTTTTTTTGTTTTAAATTTGTTCATTAACTTTCTAAGGTACAACTTCTAAAGCAATGCAAAGGATCCAAAAATACGACCTATGACAATTCCATGTAAAACTCATTGGAGATGATCCAAGTTTGCACTACTTCCGGATCATAAGTTGGCCATCCAATCTAGCTTTTTTTATACCCTCCACCATAGGATGGGGGGTATATTAACTTTGTCATTCCGTTTGTAACACATCGAAATATTGCTCTAAGACCCCATAAAGTATATATATTCTGGGTCGTGGTGAAATTCTGAGTCGATCTGAGCATGTCCGTCCGTCCGTCCGTCTGTTAAAATCACGCTAACTTTCGAACGAAACAAGCTATCGATTTGAAACTTGGCACAAGTAGTTGTTGTTGATGTAGGTCGAATGGTATTGCAAATGGGCCATATCGGCCCATTAGTATATGGTCTCTAACAACCATGCAGAAACCGATCCGGCTGAAATTTGGTACATGGTGTTAGTATATGGTCTCTAACAACCATGCAAAAATTGGTCCATATCGGTCCATAATTACATATAGCCCCCATATAAACCGATCCCCCGATTTGGCTTGCGGAGCCTCTAAGAGAACCAAATTTCATCCGATCCGGCTGAAATTTGATACATGGTGTTGGTATATGGTCTCTAACAACCATGCACAAATTGGTCCACATCGGTCCATAATTATATATAGCCCCCATGTAAACCGATCTCCCGATTTGGCTTGCGGAGCCTCTAAGAGAAGCAAATTTCATCCGATCGGGCTGAAATTTGGTACATGGTGTTGGTATTTATTCTCTAATGGCGATGCAAAAATTGGTCCACATCGGTCCATAATTATATATAGCCCCCATATAAACCGTTCCCCAGATTGGTCTCCGGAGCCTCTTGGAGCAGCAAAATTCATCCGATCCGGTTGAAATTTGCAACGTGGTGTTAGTATAAGGCCGCTAATAACCATGCCAAAATTGGTCCATATCGGTCTATAGTTATATATAGCCGATCCCCAATCAAACAAAAATTGGTCCATATCGGTTCATAATCATGGTTGCCACTCGAGCCAAAAATATTCTACTACAAAATTTTATTTCTGTATAAAATTTTGTCAAAATTTTATTTCTATAGAAAATTTTGTCAACATTTTATTTCTATAGAAAATTTTGTCAAAATTTTATTTCTATAGAAATTTTTTTCCAAATTTTATTTCTATAGAATTTTTTTTCCAAATTTTACTTCTATAGAAAATGTTGTCAAAAGTTTATTTTGTCAAAATTTTATTTCTATAGAAACTTTAAACTTATTTATATACGTATTTAATCGGCCTTTTTATACCCTCCATCATAGGATGGGGGTATATTAACTTTGTCATTCCGTTTGTAACACATCGAAATATTGCTCTAAGACCCCATAAAGTATATATATTCTGGGTCGTGGTGAAATTCTGAGTCGATCTAAGCATGTCCGTCCGTCCGTCCGTCTGTTGAAATCACGCTAACTTCCGAACGAAACAAGCTATCGACTTGAAACTTGGCACAAGTAGTTGTTATCGATGTAGGTCGGATGGTATTGAAAATGGGCCATATCGGTCCACTTTTACGTATAGCCCCCATATAAAGGGACCCTCAGATTTGGCTTGTGGAGCCTCTAACAGAAGCATATTTCATCCGATCCGGCTGAAATTTGGTATATGGTGTTGGTATATGGTCTCTAACAATCACGCAAAAATTGGTCCACATCGGTCCATAATTATATAAAGCCCCCATATAAACCGATCCCCAGATTTGGCTTGCGGAGCCTCAAAGAGAAGCAAATTTCATCCCATACGGCTGAAATTTGGTACATGATGTTGGTATATGGTCTCTAATAACCATGCAAAAATTGGTCCACATCGGTCCATAATTATATATGGACCCCATATAAACCGATCTCCAGATTTGGCTTGCGAAGCCCCAAAGAGAAGCAAATTGCATCCGATCCGGCTGAAATTTGGTACTTGGTATTGTTATATGGTCTCTAATAACCATGCAAAAATTGGTCCACATCGGTTCATAATTATATATAGCCCCCATATAAGCCGATCCCCAGATTTGGCTTGCGAAGTCTCCAAGAGATGCAAATTTCATCCAATCCGGTTGTAATTTTGAACATGGTGTTAGTATATGATCTTTAACAACCGTGCCAGAATTGGTCCATATCGGTCCATAATTATATATAGTCCCCATATAAAACGTTCTCCAGATTTGACCTCCGGAGCCTCTTGGAGGAGCAAAATTCATCCGATCCGGTTCAAATTAGGAACGTGGTGTTAGTATATGGTCGCTAACAACCATACAACAATTGGTCCAATCACTCAAAAATTGGTCCATATCGGTTCATAACCATGGTTGCCACTAGAGCCAAAATTAATCTACCAAAATTTTATTTATATAGAAAATTTTGTCAAAATTTTATTTCTAGAGAAAATTTTGTTAAAATTTTATTCGGTTCACAATAAAATTTTCATCATTGTCAAAATTTTATTTCTATAGAAAATTTTGTTCAAATTTTATTCGGTTCATAATCATGGTTGCCACTCGAGCCAAAAATAATCTACCAAGATTTTATTTCTATGGAATATTTTGTCAAAAGTCTATTTCTATAGAAAATTTTGTTAAAATTTTATTTCTGTAGAAATTTTTATCAAAATTTTCTTTCTATAGAAAATTTTGACAAAATTTTTATTTCTGTAGAAAATTTTATTTCTATAGAAAATTTTGTTAAAATTTTATTTCTGTAGAAAATTCTGTTAAAATTTTATGTCTACTTTGTCAAACTGAATTATATACGTATTGGATCGATCTTTTTTGATTTAATATATACCACGTATGGACTTACATACAATTTAGAAGATGGTGTTAGGAGGTTTTAAGATACCTTGCCATCGGCAAGCGTTACCGCAACTTAAGTAATTCGATTGTGGATGGCAGTGTTTAGATGAAGTTTCTACGCAATCCATGATGGAGGGTACATAAGCTTCGGCCTGGCCGAACTTACGGCCGTATATACTTGTTTAGTTTAATATATACCACGTATGGACTATGTGGTATATATTACGGTGTTAGGAAGTTTTAAGATACCTTGCCATCGGCAAGTGTTACCGCAACCCAAATAATTCGATTGTGGATGACATTCTTCAGTAGAAGTTTCTACGCAATCCATGGTGGATGGTACATAAGCTTCGGCCTGGCCGAACTTACGGCCGTATATACTTGTTTAGTTTAATATATACCACGTATGGACTATGTGGTATATATTACGGTGTTAGGAAGTTTTAAGATACCTTGCCATCGGCAAGTGTTACCGCAACCCAAATAATTCGATTGTGGATGACATTCTTCAGTAGAAGTTTCTACGCAATCCATGGTGGATGGTACATAAGCTTCGGCCTGGCCGAACTTACGGCCGTATATACTTGTTGGAAGCTCTTTTTTGCTGGGAAGTTAACCCAGGAAAAGAATTGGAGTTTCCCTAAAGGCACAACTTTAAAAGCACATCTACAAATCTTCTCCCATAGATGTTCTTTATTTTAAATACACAGGAAGTCCTTTATAACTCAATTTTTTTTATATTTTTAGTGTGTAATTTTAACTTTTTTGTTTAAAATCGGTTAAAAACAGAGTAAGAATTAATGAAATGGTACAAATTGTTTAAATTTTGTTTCTAGACCAATTCCAGAAAAAAATATTTGAGGTCAAAAGTTTCAGATAAGCGTTAATTAGGATGCATTAAAAATCATAAAAAAATTTAAAAATTATTAATTTGGCAAAATATCATAAAATTTTTTAATTCACATTCAAAACACTGAATACGGATCACATCTTAAGAAGTGATGCAAATTCAGGGCAACAGCTGTCGAAATAGTGGACATCCATCCTATGACAAACCCATGATAAATTCATCGCACCACTTGCGGATCCAAAAAGAACATTTGCACTTTTTTTGTTTGCTGGGAAGCCCATGTAAAATTCATTGAAGATGATCCAAGTTTGCACTACTTCGGGATCACAAGTTGGAGATCCAAACTACTTTTATGGAAATTCTTTGTATGCTCGGAATTTAAATGACCAACTGTAGATTCTTTATAAAATACCAATACAATGTTATATTTAATACCTTATGGTTACTGCACAGATAGTCCCAAGCTCATTTTTGGGGAATTTTATTTTCCATGTCGAATTTTGTACGAAATGCGTTTTGCTAAATTTGGTTTATTTAATTTTTTGTCATTGGTTCAACTTCCAAAACTTTCTCAAATAGGAGTGGTTTAATTTTTCGGTTTTAAGACAACACTATTTAAATTAATTTTTAAATTGAACATAATGGCTTATTATCACTTTTGCATAACATAGCATTTTTAAACAACTGCACGTGTCAAGTAGAAATATACTTTGACTTTAGGACTCGACGATAAAACATTAGTATTTCGGAGAGGTAATATCATATTGCTAATAGTTTCGAAAACGAAAATTGACAAATTTTACAAACAATTCACAAAGTTCACAAACATTATTGCAATTTGTTATATTTTTTAACTAAACAAATAACACGATCCTCCCTAATGTCAATTTGAAAGATTACTCGCCACGAAACAAAACTTTAGTTAATGATTATTTACTAACGATTTCATTACATCAACTGAGCTTGGTGTAGGAAGAGTAATGATTTCTGCTATAACCATTCTAGGGCCAACTATTCTCAAACATAATAACAGTTCACACTGTACTCATGATAAATGTCAACAAAGAAGAAGAATAAACAATAAGGGTACTCACATAAAGTGAAAGCCTACTCAAGTTAAGACCCATTTGTGTGAAGTAAGTAAATAAATTAAGATGTAAATATTACTCACTGGTATTTTTTCCAGGAGAAAAAAATAGACGAAAATAAAAAATAAAGACCAAGAAAACTGAAATAATTTTTTGAATTGATAAAATATCGATCATAAATGTGGAAGAAATTTGAATAAAATTGATTTAATATTCAAAATTGTTAAAAATAGGAGACCCTTTTTATTTTTTTTCCTACAAATATGACAATATTTATATTTAAAATTTATTCATAACAAACTGTCTATTTCATGTTAAAGAAAACATCAGAAGATTCGAATGATATAAAATTGTCTTTTTATCATTTAAGGAAAAAATGTAAGTATACAAAGAACTGCCTAAAAGTGAATCATAATCAAGGTTGCCACTCGTACCAAAAATAATCTACCAAAATTTGAAGATAATTTTTACAAAAATATACAAAATTTAGCAAGTATATACGACCGTAAGATTCGGCCGAATCTTATGTACCCTCCACCATGGATAGCGTAGAATCTTCTACTAAAGACGGCCAAAAATTATCTACCAAAATTTGAAGAAAATTTTTACAAAAATATACAAAATTTAACAAGTATATACGGCCGTAAGTTCGGCCAGACCGAATCTTATGTACCCTCCACAATGGATTGCGTAGAAACTTCTATTAAAGATGGTCATCCACAATAAAATTACTTGGGTTGCGGCCGATGGCAAGGCATCTTAAAACGTCTTAACAACATCTTCTAAATTGAAAGTTAGTCCATGCGTGATATATAGTAGACAAAAGAAAGGTCGATTAAATAAGTATATATTCAGTTCTTGACCGGTATATATAGGGAAGAAATAATTACGAACCGATATGAACTTTTGTGCGGTAATTATGGAGCCAGAATTGAAATATGGGGGGTCGCTTTATATGGGGTTATATACAATTATGAACACGAGTCTACCAAAAATGGCAGTTTTTTTACAAATTGGCAGATTGGTAGAATTCTTGGTGTTTTGGAAGATTTTGCAAAATATTCCTTTCCAACTATGAAATGCTTCATAAATTTTCTATAGAAATAAAATTTTGACAAAATTTTCTATAGAAATAAAATTTTGACAAAATTTTCTATAGAAATAAAATTCTGACAAAATTTTCTATAGAAATAAAATTTTGACAAAATTTTGTATAGAAATTATATTTTGACAATATTTTTTTATGGCAATAAATTTATGGTAGATTAGTTTTGGTTTGAGTGGCAATCGTGCTTTTTCTGTGATCGGTCTGTGATCGGGGATCGGTCTATTTGGGGGCGATATATAATAATGATCGATACGGACCAGTTTTGGCATGATTTTTATCGGCCATACTCTAGCGAAATGTACCAAATTTCAACCGGATCGGATGAATTTTGCTCCTTCAAGAGGCTCCGGAGGTCAAATATGGGGATTAGTTTATATGGGGGCTATATATAATTACACTGTGACACAAAATTAAACTTTCTGTCTCCAAACAAAAAATCACCTATACCAGTCGAAAGTATTCGATGAGAGGAGAAAAGTAATTTCTGGATTTTGCCAGATTGGTTGCCGTTTGTCTTTTATGAGCCTCTAAAATTTGGCAAAAAATGCTCAAAATCGAATTTGGCGACAAAACTTTAGAGGCTCATAAAAGACGAACGGCAACTACTCTCATCGAGTAGTTTCGGCTGGTATAAGTGATTTTTTTTTTGGATTTTTTGTGTTGCACTGTGTTATGAACCAATATGGTTGCATGGTTGTTACAGAACATATACTAACACCACGTACTCCAGAGGTCAAATGTAGGGATCAGTTTATATGGGGGGCTATATATTATTATGGACCGATGTGGACCAATTTTTGCATAGTTGTTAGAGATCATATACCAACACCATGTATCAAATTTCGGTCAGATCGGATGAAATATGCTTCTCTTAGAGGCTCCGCAAGCCAAATCTGGGGGCCCGTTTTTATGGGGGCTATATACAATTATGGACCGAGGTGGACCAATTTTACCATGGTTTTTAGAGACCATATACCAACACCATGTACCAAATTTCAGATCTGATGAAATTTGATTCTTTTTGAGGCTCCGCAAGCCAAATCTGGGGATCGGTTTATATGGGGGCTATATATAATTATAGACCGATAGGGACCAATACTTTCACGGTTGTTAGAGATCATATACTAACACCATGTTCCACATTTTAACCGGATCGGATGAAATTTGTTTCTCTTAGAGGCTCCACAAACCAAATCTGGGGATCGGTTTATATGGGGGCTATATATAATTATGGACCGATATGGACCAATTCTTACATGGTTGTTACACACAATGTACACTAACTCCACGTACTAAGTTTTAACTGGATCGGATGAATTTTGCTCTTCTAAGAGGCTCCGGAGGTCAAATATAGGGATAGGTTTATATAACATAAAGGCTATATATTATTATGGACCGATATGGACCAATTCTGGCATGATTGTTAGAGACCATATACCAACATCATGTACTAAATTTCAGTCGGATCGGATGAAATTTTCTACTCTTTCAGGCTCCGCCAGCCTGAGGATTGGTTTATAAGGGGGCTATATATTATTATGGGCAGATGTCGACCAGTTTTTGCATAGTTGTTAATAGAGATCATATACCAACACCATGTACCAAATTTCAGTCAGATCGAATGAAATATGCTTCTCTTAGAGGCTCCGCAAGCCAAATCTAGGGGCCCGTTTATGTGGGGACTATATGTAAAAGTGAACCGATATGGCCCATTTGCAACACCATCCGACCTGTGCCAAGTTTCAAGTCGATAGCTTGTTTCGTTCGGAAGTTAGCGTGATTTCAACAGACGGACATATTTAGATCGACTCAGAATTTCACCACGACCCAGAATATATACTCGTATACTTTATGGGGTCTTAGAGTAATATTTCGATGTGTTACAAACGGAATGACAAAGTTAATATATCCCTCATCCTATGGTGGAGGGTATAAAAAATCTTATTGTGTAATTTTTGGTCAAATTGTTGTGTTCATTGAAAATATATTTTATTTCCTTCTAAAGAAATGTTTGCTATTTTATTTCTGCATTTGGAATATTATATATTTTGATCTCATCTATTGGCGACAATTTGTTTTTGTGTATGGACATTGAAGAAAATTAAAATTTTCATCAATGACCAAAAAATTTTATTTCTATAGAATTTTTTTCTCCAAATTTTATTTCTCTAGAAAATTTTGTGAAAATTTTTCCTCTGTTAGTTAAGCTACACTTGTAGTTTAGTCAATGCATGGTTTTCAGCTGAAATCAAAAACAACAACAATGATTAAAGAACAAAACCAACAATAACAAAACAAAACGAGTGAAAAAAAGAGGAAGCACGCTCAAAATAAACCCAGCCAACTGTACTCAAATCGATGATTTGACGATAGTTTTGCTGCAAGTAGAGGATGCTGATAAGGAATGGGGTAATTCCGAAACGTGCGTCCATTCAACCATCTTGCAGTCTATAGGGCTTTGCCCAAATAAATTTGACAAACATTATTTTCCTCTATTGGTTAAGCTACACTTGTAGTTTAGGCAATGCATGGTTTTAAGCTGTAATCAAAAACAACAATTTTTTTTTCTATAGGAAATTTTGTCAAACTTTTTTTCTTTAGAAAATTTTGGCAAAATTTTACTACTATAGAAAATTTTGTCAAAATTTAATTTCTATAGACAATTTTGTCATAAAAAAAAATTCTATAGAAAATTTTGTCAACATTTTGTTTCTATAGAAAATTTTGTCAAAATTTTATTTCTATAGAATATTTTGTCATACTTTTATTACTATAGACAATTTTGTAAAAATATTATTTCTATAGAAAATGTTGTCAAACTTTTATTTCTATAGACAATTTTGTCAAAATATTATTTCTATAGAAAATTTTGTATTTTTTTTTATTAGAAAATTTTGTAAAAGTATTATTTCTAGTGAAAATTTGGTGAAATTTTTTTCTTTAGAAAATTTTGTCAAAATTTTATTACAATAGAAAATTTTGTCAAAATTTTATTACAATAGAAAATTTTGTCAAAATTTTATTACAATAGAAAATTTTGTCAAAATTTTATTTCTATAGACAATTTTGTCAAAAAAAATTTTCTATAGAAAATTTGTCAAAAATTTATTTCTAGAAAATTTTTTAAAAAATTTATTTATATAGAAAATTTTGTGAAAATTTTATTTCTATAGAAAAATTTGTCAATTTTTTTTTTCTATAGAAAAATTTGTCAAAAGTTTTTTTCTATAGAAAATTTTGGTAAAATTTTATTACTATAGAAAATTTTGTCAAAATTTTATTTCTATAGACAATTTTGTTAAACTGTTATTTCTATAGATAATTTTTGTTAAATTTGTGCACTCGACAGTATTTCCTTTAAAATTTTTTCTGCATTTTCTTCTTTTTATACCTACAACCATAAAATAAGGGTATTAACATTGTCATTTAGTTTGTAAGGCTTACAAATATTGGTCTAAGACCAATTGGTCTATTTAGGCATGTCCAACCGTCAGTCTATTGAAATCAATCTAACGAAGTGAGATCACGGTTGCCACAAATAATCTACCACAATTTGAAGAAAATTGTACAAACAAAAAAATAAAAAAATCCTATTTTCATTTTTGGATCCTATTTTTTTATGGTTATTATTTCTAGAGAATTTTATTTCTATAGAAAACTTTGTCAAACTTTTATATCTATAGACAATTTTGTCAAAATATTATTTCTGTAGAAAATTTTATCAATTTTTTTTTTAGAAAATTTTGTCAAAATTTTATTTCTATAGGAAATTTTTATTTCTATAGAAAACTGTGTCAAGCTTTTATATCTATAGACAATTTTGTCAAAATATTATTTCTTTAGAAAATTTTGTCAATTTTTTTTTCTTTAGAAAATTTTGTAAAAATTTTTGTACCCTAGAAAATTTGTCGAAAATTTATTTCTAGAAAATTTTTTAAAAAATATTTTATTTCTATAGAAAATTTTGTCACAAATTTATTTCTATAGAAAATTTTGTCACAAATTTATTTCTAAAGAAAATTTTGTCACAAATTTATTTCTATAGAAAATTTTGTCTAAATTTTATTTCTATAGAAATTGACAAAATTGTCAAAATTTTATTACTATTGAAAATTTTGTCAAAATTGTATTTCTATAGAAAATTTTGTCCACAATGTATTTCTTAGAAAATTTTGTCCACATTTTAGATAAAGCCCCTATGAAGACCGATTTCCAGATTTGACTTAGTGAGCTTCCTGAAGAATTAACCCTTACGAAAGGACGACAATATCGGTTAATATAGGTCCATAATTAAATGTGGTAAAACGATTGTGAATGGCCTTTGTCAGTAGTCGTTTGTTGTACTAATTTTCTTCAGTATATTTTTGCTTTACTACTTTGTCCTACTAATCAAATGTTAAAAAAAAAAACTATCATCAAATCATATTCATCGTCTTAACTTGTGCTAAAGCGTTGTTGACAAGTTCGTTTTATCTTTAGGTAAAAATAATTTAGTAATTACCCTAGCCACCTTAATGCCCCTTACATAGTTTTGCTAAATAAATGTTTTAATTATTTTATATTTTGATTGGGGTTGCAATATTTTACATTGACATAATTTCCTTAGATACTGTCAGCACAAATGAAATTTCTTTTATTTATATATATATAGTCGTTGTTGGTGCTATTGTCTATATTTATATTTGCTGTTTTTTTTTTCTTTATGACAGACAGTGAAAAAACAGAATAATGTTTAGATTAGGCCCACTTGAACGTTATTGCGATAATAAATAAATAAACGCTGTGATTAAACCATACCAGATTAGGTACTAACTTGCATTAATCCAACCAATTGAAATAGTAAAGAATTCTATCGGAAAGGAGCTACTTAAAACAAATGTATCATAATCTTACATACGCAAATATGAATTTAATCAGAAATTGGAAGATTCCAGAGGTTTTCTATACAAAAAAAGTGTATTATCAACTCCAACAATGTAGGGCCCGCTGTATACGTTGTCAAAGATCTAAAATTCTAAAATTGAAAATGACGAGTTAATGATTTGCCATTCACCTTGGACTGAAACAAAAATCTCGTAAATGTACTAAAAAAAGTTAAGAAAATGGATGTCGTAAAAGTTGCTCTTTTGTTTCATTTGGGAAGATGGAATTATTTATTTTGGTGATATCCAAAAAACTTCATAAAATCTGTGATATTGTCGAATGAGTGCATTTATTAGACCATTTATTGAATATTTGGAAGGCATTTTTGTATTTTTCGTAATATCAGACGTTTAAGCCATCCAACCGTTACCAACTAATTAGTTGCTTTAGATTAAATGCTCACTTGTTTGGCTTCCATTCTTTAGTGCGCTACGCTACTGTCGATGCAATCACTTCATTTACATCGAAACATAACTTAGTTGAGTGATCTTTGTTAATACTTCAATTTGAATACACCCAAAAAGAAACTATGGTTTTTATCGGAACGCAAGGTATATAGTAATTCTTTCGGAACAAAATTTGTAATATTATTATTTAGAAATATTTGTAAATTTATTTAAAATGTTATTCATCCTAATAAATGTTATTTTAATTGAAATCGTAAACATTTTCAATCATTTTGTTAACAGACTTTGTTTTTTAATGACCCAACAATTAAAATATTGAATTTAAGTTTTCTAAAGAAATAAAATTTTGACAAAATGTTCTATAGAAATAAAATTTTGAACAATTTTCTATAGAAATAAAATTTTGAAAAGATTTGTATAGAAATAAAATTTGGACAAAATTTTCTATAGAAATAAAATCTCTAAAACATTTTGTAGAGAAATAAAATTTTGACAGCCTTTTCTATCAACTCCAACAATGTAGGGCCCGCTGTATACGTTGTCAAAGATCTAAAATTCTAAAATTGAAAATGACGAGTTAATGATTTGCCATTCACCTTGGACTGAAACAAAAATCTCGTAAATGTACTAAAAAAAGTTAAGAAAATGGATGTCGTAAAAGTTGCTCTTTTGTTTCATTTGGGAAGATGGAATTATTTATTTTGGTGATATCCAAAAAACTTCATAAAATCTGTGATATTGTCGAATGAGTGCATTTATTAGACCATTTATTGAATATTTGGAAGGCATTTTTGTATTTTTCGTAATATCAGACGTTTAAGCCATCCAACCGTTACCAACTAATTAGTTGCTTTAGATTAAATGCTCACTTGTTTGGCTTCCATTCTTTAGTGCGCTACGCTACTGTCGATGCAATCACTTCATTTACATCGAAACATAACTTAGTTGAGTGATCTTTGTTAATACTTCAATTTGAATACACCCAAAAAGAAACTATGGTTTTTATCGGAACGCAAGGTATATAGTAATTCTTTCGGAACAAAATTTGTAATATTATTATTTAGAAATATTTGTAAATTTATTTAAAATGTTATTCATCCTAATAAATGTTATTTTAATTGAAATCGTAAACATTTTCAATCATTTTGTTAACA
Source organism: Haematobia irritans (assembly GCF_050003625.1). Taxonomy (NCBI): domain Eukaryota; kingdom Metazoa; phylum Arthropoda; class Insecta; order Diptera; family Muscidae; genus Haematobia; species Haematobia irritans. The sequence continues at coordinate 45,236,296 of NC_134401.1, read as the reverse complement.
GACTTTGTTTTTTAATGACCCAACAATTAAAATATTGAATTTAAGTTTTCTAAAGAAATAAAATTTTGACAAAATGTTCTATAGAAATAAAATTTTGAACAATTTTCTATAGAAATAAAATTTTGAAAAGATTTGTATAGAAATAAAATTTGGACAAAATTTTCTATAGAAATAAAATCTCTAAAACATTTTGTAGAGAAATAAAATTTTGACAGCCTTTTCTAAAGAAATAAAATTTAGACAAAATTTTCCATAGAAATCAAAATTTTCTATAGAAATAAAATTTTTACAAAATTTTCTATAGAAATAAAATTTGGACAAAATTTTCTATGTAAATAAAACTTTTACAAAATTTTGTAGAGAAATAAACTTTTGACAACCTTTTCTAAAAAAATAAAATTTTAAAAAAATTTTCTATAGAAATAAAATTTTAACAAGCATTTCTTTAGAACTAAAATTTTGACAACATTTTCTATCACAATAAAATTTTGATAAACTGTTTATGGAAATAAAATTTTGAGAAAAGTTTTTGAGAAATAAAATTTTGACAACATTTTTATAGAAATAAAATTTAAACAAATTTTTCTTAGAAATAAAATTTTGCCAACATTTTTTTATAAAAATAAAATTTTGACAAAATTTTCTACAGAAATAAAATTTTGACACAATTTTCTATAGAAATAAAATTTTGACAAAATTTTCTATAGAAATAAAATTTTGACAAAATTTTGTATGGAAATAAAATTTTTGAGAAAAATTCCTATAGAAATAAAATGTTGACAAAATTTTCTATAGAAATAAAATGTTGACAAAGTTTTCCATAGTAATCAAATTTTGCAATATTTCTATAGAAATATAATTCTTCTTGATTTTATTTTTACAGAAATAAAATTTTGAAAAAATTTTCTATAGAAATAAAATTTAGACAGAATTTTCTATAGAAACGAAATTGTGACAAAATTTTCAACAGAAATAAAATTTTGACAAAATTTTCTATAGAAACAAAATTTTGATAAAATTTTGTATAGGAATAAAATGTTGACAAAATTTTCTATAGAAATAAAATTTTGATAAAATTTTTTATGGAAATAAAAATTGATAAAAATTCCTATACAAAAAAAATGTTGGCAAAATTTTTTATATAAATAAAATTTGACAAAATTTTCTATAAAAATAAAATTTTGACAAACTTTTCTCTGGAAATAAAACCTTTGACAAAATTTTCTATAGAAATAAAATTTTCTTCCTTTCCTTCTTTTTCTTTTTCAAATTCTTCTTTATTAGTTTAATTTTTAAATACAATTCATTTAATGAGATTTTATCGCAGTAGATATTACAAAAAATGAGACTCTGACTGACAATATAAGCTAAGTCATTTAAGATACAAATTGTTAAAGGCAAAAACAGGTTAAAGACCTTTATAAAATTTTGATAAAAATTTCTATAGAAATAAAATTTTGACTAAATTTTCTATAGAAATAAAATGTTACTTAGAAATAACATTTTGACAAAATTTTCTATAGAAATAAAATTTTGACAAACTTTTCTCAGGAAATAAAATTTTGACAAATTTTTCTATAGAAATTAAATTTTGTATAGAAATAAAAGTTTGACTAAATTTTCTAAAGAAACAAAATTTTCTATAGAAATAAAATTTTGACAAAATTTTCAATAGAAATAAAATTTTGACAAAATTTTCAATAGAAATAAAATTTTGAAAAAATTTTCTATAGAAATAAAAATTGGGAAAATTTTCTATAGAAATAAAACTTTGACAAATTTTTCTATAGAAATAAAATAAAATTTTGTCAAAATTGTCTATAGAAATAAAATGTGGACAAAATTTTCTTTAGAAATAAAATTTTTACAAAATTTTCGATAGAAATAAAATTTTGACAAAATTTGCAATAGAAATACAATTTTGACAAAATTTTCTATAGAAATAAAATTTTGAAAAAATTTCTATAGAAATAAAATTTTTACAAAAGTAAATATTTCTATGGAAATAAAAAATATTTTTTTTTTGTTTATTAGTTTTTTGTTAAAATTTGCTCCCAATTTTTGGTAGATTATATTTGACTCAAGTGGCAACCGTGATTGCGATACGTCAGTTCTTTTCACTCACTCTCAGTGATCATTAATATTTTGCTGTTACCATTTTCATTAATTCTTTTCCTTTGCATGTACAGAACATATTGCTATTTTTCACATCTGACAGAAACAAGTACTTCAACATTTTTATTTAATGCGAAAATCGACATTAAAGTGTAAATGTGATATTTGCAAGCGTTAATTGTGGTTAACAGTTCTAGTATGGATTTGAATAAATGAATAGGCAAGTGACCTAATCAAAACTTATAGTGAATGGTCGAGGTAAGGTTGTAAAAATTTGTGCCCTCTGATCAAATTACAATAAATCAATGCCAATGTATTCCAAACAAACCTGACCTACAACAAAGCTACAAAGTAATGAATGTAATTAAAATTTCAGAAATTGGAAATTCAGAATCAATAAAATATGAATATAAATTAATACAAAAAAATAGTTTCCATGTCTATATACTAACCGAAATCATAGTTGTATTATAAATATAACCAAAAATAAATAAAATACAGTTTGTGTATTGTTTACAAATCAATTTCCTACATCTGTTGAATGTTGATCCAGGTATACTCAGGCTGTTAGACGAGCTTCTAATGATGAGACGTATTTCAGCCACACTAGGTCAAGCAAACATACAAAGGTATGTGAACAGAGGCACATCCCAAGGAGGAGTTATATCACCTCTTCTTTGGAATGTTGCTATAAATAACCTTCTGGTTACCCTAGAAAAAGAAAGGATAAAAGTGGTGGCATACGCAGATGATGTGGCTCTAGCAGTCAGGGGAAAATTCCCATCCACAATCAGAGATATTATTAGGGCCCTCCGGATGACTGAGAAATGGGCGAAAGACAATGGTCTTGGGGTAAATCCTGCAAAGACAGAATTAGTCATGTACTGCAAAGATCGCAAAAATCCCACGGTTAGGCCCTTTTCCTTAGGGGGTATTGAAATTCCCTTTGGTAAGTGTGCAAAATACCTTGGCGTTATTTTGGACAGGAAGCTGAACTTTAAGCTTAATATTGAAGAAAGGGCGAGAAAAGCAACGGTAGCTTTGTACTCGTGCAAAAAGGCAATAGGAAAAAAGTGGGGACTAAAACCAAAAATTGTGCATTGGCTATACACGGCAGTGGTTAGACCTATAATGCTATATGGTGTTGTAGTCTGGTGGCCGGCACTTCAGAAACCGACTTGTTTAGATAAAGTTCAGCGTATGGCGTGTTTGTGTATTTCAGGCGCATTCAGCAAGACAGGAACAAATTCCTTTAATGTCATGCTGCATCTATTGCCTTTAGAGATTTTGGCCAAACAGTCAGCTGCAACAACGGCTGTGAGGTTGCGCGAGCTATCGCTGTGGTCGGAAAAAAGTTACGGTCACAGTTCGGTCCTCAAAATAATGCCAGATGTGCCTAACGTAGTGGATTACACTTTGGCGAGTCCACTTTTCGAAAAAAAGTTTGAGACTCTAATCCCCAACAGTGAGGCGTGGTGCACACAGATCCCGGGGAATAAAGAATATATAGATTTCTACACTGATGGCTCCAAATTGGATGGACAAGTGGGGTTCGGAGTATATTCTAATGATCTGCAACTTCGAATAGCGAAAAGATTACCGAATCACTGTAGTGTTTTTCAGGCTGAAATATTAGCAATAAAAGAGGTGGCGAATTGGCTGAGAAGTAATGTTCCAAAAAATGTGGGCATCAATATATACTCAGACAGTCAACCAGCAATATAATCTTTGGACTCTGTGTTCCTCAACTCGAAAACGGCCATCGACTGCCGCAAATCTCTCAATGAGATGACTGAGCAGTACAATATTCACCTAATATGGGTGCCTGACCATAGGAACATACCAGGGAACTGCGAAGCGGATGAGTTGGCAAGGCAAGGGACTACCTTAAATATTCCAGGGGAACTAGAATTTGTTGGTATGCCCCTATCTACCTGCAAGCTCATACTGCGTGAGAAGGCTGTTATGATGGCAAATGTTCGATGGGAGAATTGCAAGGGTTGTAACGACACCAAGCAAATATGGCCCCATTTCAACTTAAACCGTACACTAGATATGCAAATGTTCTCGAGACGTCAGATATCACTCCTGATATCTGCTATAACGGGTCGCTGCCTGGTAGGCGATTTTGCAAAAACTATTGGCGCGAAGTATAATGACTATTGTATGAGCTGTCATGATGCGGAGGAAAAAGAATCAATTAAACACCTCTTGTGTGAGTGTCCTGCATTTTGTGTAAAGCGCAAGCAACTTTTAGGAGCATATACCTTCAGATTACTGGCGGACCTGGAAAACTTTAACTTAAGCAGTTTGTTAATGTTTTTGGAGCAATCTGGTTGGTTCCACAAAAGTAAATAATAGAGAAGGTTCAGTGGTTAAGACTAGAAGTGCCCATATGTAATAGGTACTTTTAGTTAAATGTGGTATCACAATGGACTGAATAGTCTAAGTGAGCCTGAATCTTAATCGGGCTGCCACTTTAACCTAACCTAACCTACATCTGTTAATAGTAGAGTTTTAAAATTCGGACTCATTGAACTAATTTTGAAATATTTCTTATGTTGATATTATTTCAGTTGAATTCAAAAAGAGTTTACTAAGAAAGAGTTTGGTAGTAAATAGAAAACAACTAAACTAGGACTATATGACACTATAGAACAACCCTACTGCATATGTGTTACAGGAAGGATTCTTTTTTGTCACTTAATCTAGAACATATCCAATATCCTCTACGTTGGCTGCCAATTTCATGTACATTTAAGTTCTTTACTAAAAAGAAGTCTGGCAGAAGCCTGTGCAAAAATCATAAAATTATGTAACATACCGAGTTCCCATTTACGGACAACCCTCTACTTTCAATTTAAGAGAAAAAAATGTTGCTCTATTGTTTTAAAGGGATGTAAACTTCCCCGATACAATATCGACATACACCGTAGTGAATAGCATCCCTAACCTTCCCTGAAAATTCTTGAAACTTTCCTTCAAGTGTGGGGCAAGGAAGGTTGCCTCTTCGTCCATAACCTTCCCCCGCTGCCTTTGTAAATTTCAAGAAAACTTAAGAATTTTTGTTTTTTTTTGCAGTTTTAGAGGAGGACCTCCTCCCTGACCAAATATCGAAAAGTGATGTAGCGTATCTTTTGTAAACGTCCCAGAAAATGTGAAGCAAATTATAAGCCTAAAGGGCGGCCTCTCTTCCGTCCAAATATCACAAAATCAGGTATTAACTATTAATATCGCAACCTCTCCCCAGTCCTCTGTAAATTTCAAGTAACTCGGTAAATTTTATATGTTTCTCTGTACGTACTTAAGAGAAGCGGATGCCCTTTAATTTTTATTAAAAAATCAGGAACCTGATATAAATTTCATAATCTCACCCATTTTTTCCGTAAAATTTCAGTGGGGGGAGTTTAGTTTTGTTTTCACTGTACTTAAAAACAAGTATATACGGCCGTAAGTTCGGCCAGGCCGAAGCTTATGTACCCTCCATCATGGATTGCGTAGAAACTTCATCTAAACACTGCCATCCACAATCGAATTACTTAAGTTGCGGTAACGCTTGCCGATGGCAAGGTATCTTAAAACCTCCTAACACCATCTTCAAAATTGTATGTAAGTCCATACGTGGTATATATTAAATCGATCCAATACGTATATAATTCAGTTTGACAAAGTAGATATAAAATTTTGACAACATTTTCTATAGAAATAAAATTTTAACAAAATTTTCTATAGAAATAAAATTTTCACAAAATTTTCTATAGAAATAAAAATTTTGACAAATTTTTCTATAGAAAGAAAATTTTGACAAATTTTTCTATAGAAAGAAAATTTTGACAAAATTTTCTACAGAAATAAAATTTTAACAAAATTTTCTATAGAAATCAACTTTTGACAAAATTTTCTATAGAAATAAAATCTTGGTAGATTCGATGTGGCAACCATGATTATGAACCGAATAAAATTTGAACAAAATTTTCTATAGAAATAAAATTTTGACAAAATTATCTATAGAAATAAAATTTTGACAATGATGAAAATTTTATTATGAACCGAATAAAATTTTAACAAAATTTTCTCTAGAAATAAAATGTTGACAAAATTTTCTATAGAAATAAAATTTTGACAAAATTTTCTATAGAAATAAAATTTTGGTAGATTATTTTTGGCTCTAGTGGCAACCATGATTATGAACCGATATGGACCAATTTTTGTGTGATTGGACCAATTTTGGTATGGTTGTTAGCGACCATATACTAACACCACGTGTCTAATTTGAACCGGATCGGATGAATTTTGCTCCTCCAAGAGGCTCCGGAGGTCAAATCTGGAGAATGTTTTATATGGGGGCTATATATAATTATGGACCGATATGGACCAATTCTGGCACGGTTGTTAAATATCATATACTAACACCATGTTCCAAATTACAACCGGATTGGATGAAATTTGCTTCTCTTGGAGACTTCGCAAGCCAAATCTGGAGATCGGTTTATATGGGGGCTATATATAATTATGAACCGATGTGGACCAATTTTTGCATGGTTGTTAGAAAGCATATACCAATATCATGTACCAAATTTCAGGCGGATCGGATGAAATTTGCTTCTCTTTGAGGCTCCGCAACCCAAATCTGGGGATCGGTTTATATGGGCGCCATATATAATTATGGACCGATGTGGACCACTTTTTGCACGGTTGTTGGATACCATATACCAATACCATGTACCAAATTTCAGCCGGATCGGATGCAATTTGCCCCTCTTTGAGGCTCCGCAAGCCAAATCTGGAGGTCGGTTTATATGGGGGCTATATATAATTATGGACCGATGTGATCCAATTTTTGCATGATTGTTAGAGACCATACACCAACACCATGTACCAAATTTCAGCCGGATCGTATGAAATTTGCTTCTCTTTTAGGCTCCGCAAGCCAAATCTGGGGATCGGTTTATATGGGGGCTATATATAATTATGGACCGATGTGGACCAATTTTTGCGTGGTTGTTATAGACCATATACCAACACCATATACCAAATTTCAGCCGGATCGGATGAAATATGCTTCTGTTAGAGGCTCCACAAGCCAAATCTGAAGGTCCCTTTATATGGGGGCTATACGTAAAAGTGGACCGATATGGCCCATTTTCAATACCATCCGACCTACATCGATAACAACTACTTGTGCCAAGTTTCAAGTCGATAGCTTGTTTCGTTCGGAAGTTAGCGTGATTTCAACAGACGGACGGACGGACATGCTTAGATCGACTCAGAATTTCACCACGACCCAGAATATATATACTTTATGGGGTCTTAGAGCAATATTTCGATGTGTTACAAACGGAATGACAAAGTTAATATACCCCCATCCTATGATGGAGGGTATAAAAAAAGTTGGGCAAAGGGGTGGTCCCCCTCCCCGACCAAATATCGAAAAATAATGTAGCGGATTTTTGTGTAGGTGCCAGCCTCAACATTCAATGAAAATTTCAAGCAAATCGCATAATTTTGTTCCAAGTTTCAAAAAGTGTGGCAAGGGGGAGGTCCCCCTCCCCGTCCACATATGAAATCATCAGGTACCCCATATTAATTCCATAACCTCACCGCATGTTTTCTCAGTAAATCTCAGATAATTTAGAGAATTTTAGTTTTTTTTGCTGTACTTTGAAAAAAGTCGAACAAAGGGGAGGTCGCTCTCAGCCACCAAATATCGAAATATAAAGTAGCAGATCTTTGTCTAGATGCCAACCGCAACCTTCAATGAAAATTTCAAGCAAATCGGTCAACTTTGGTCCAATTTTCAAAAAGTCAGACAAAGGGGAGGTCCCCCTCCGCGACCAGGTGTAAAAAAATGAGGTACCCTATTTTCACCACATGAACGCCCCCTACGATCTCTGAAAGTTTCAAGTAAATCAGTACAGCCGTTTCGAGGCCAACTCGGAACATAACAGGTTGGCTGATAAGTCCCCGGTCTGACACATAGATGGCGTCGCTAGTATTAAATGCATATTATTTTTATATAGTACCAACCTTCAAATGATTCGTGTCAAAATTTGACGTCTGTAAGTCAATTAGTTTGTGAGATAGAGCGTCTTTTGTGAAGCAACTTTTGTTATTGTGAAAAAAATGGAAAAAAAGGAATTTCGTGTTTTGATAAAATACTGTTTTCTGAAGGGGAAAAATACGGTGGAAGCAAAAACTTGGCTTGATAATGAGTTTCCGGACTCTGCCCCAGGGAAATCAACAATAATTGATTGGTATGCAAAATTCAAGCGTGGTGAAATGAGCACGGAGGACGGTGAACGCAGTGGACGCCCGAAAGAGGTGGTTACCGACGAAAACATCAAAAAACTCCACAAAATGATTTTGAATGACCGTAAAATGAAGTTGATCGAGATAGCAGAGGCCTTAAAGATGTCAAAGGAACGTGTTGGTCATATCATTCATCAATATTTGGATATGCGGAAGCTCTGTGCAAAATGGGTGCCGCGCGACCATTTGACCAAACACAACAACGTGTTGATGATTCTGAGCGGTGTTTGCAGCAGTTAACTCGTAATACACCCGAGTTTTTCCGTCGATATGTGACAATGGATGAAACATGGCTCCATCACTACACTCCTGGATCCAATCGACAGTCGGCTGAGTGGACAGCGACCGGTGAACCGTCTCCGAGGCGTGGAAAGACTCAAAAATCTTTCCACGCTTCGGAGACGCATGGAATAATTTTTATCGATTATCTTGAGAAGGGAAAAACCATCAACAGTTACTATTATATGGCGTTATTGGAGCGTTTGAAAGTCGAAATCGCGGCAAAACGGCCCCATATGAAGAAGAAAAAAGTGTTGTTCCACCAAGACAACGCACCGTGCCACAAGTCATTGAGAACGATGGCAAAAATTCATGAATTGGGCTTCGAATTGCTTCCCCACCCACGGTATTCTCCAGATCTGGCCCCTAGCGACTTTTTCATGTTCCCAGACCTCAAAAGGATGCTCGAAGGGATAAAAATTTGGCTGCAATGAAGAGGTGATCACCGAAACTGAGGCCTATTTTGAGGCAAAACCGAAGGTATCAAAAAATTGGAAGGTCGTTATAATCGTTGTATCGCTCTTGAAGGGAACTATGTTGAATAATAAAAACGAATTTTGACAAAAAAAAATGTGTTTTTCTTTGTTAGACCGGGGACTTATCAGCCAACCTGTTAAAAATTGGTTTAGTACAAAATACACTTATTTATTCTGGTCTGTTAATGGAAGTCTCTTCGTGTTATTTGAAATTTCGAAAACAATATTCAGAAAAGTTCTTTATTGCATTCGAATACCTTCGATGTGATGAGTTTAAAATCTCTCATCAAGCCACTTACCTTTTGGCAAAATATCGTGAGTAAATCCAATTTTGTTTGATAGTCGTTTTTTTAAATATCTTTCGGTCGAGTAAACTTTGGAAATGCAGATTTTTTGTTAAAAAATATTTGTGATTCGTTAACTGCACTTTTAATTATTTTTGCTTCTTAGATACACACACGCCACTGCCTCACACCCTTTTTCCAACAAAATCTCAATTTTCTTTCTATGACAATCGGCAATAGGCGTTATTGTTGAATGTCAATTGTTTAGAATTCGTTAGTGTCAATTGTTTATTAATTAAAGTTTTTCTCTTGCACAAATTGTTAAACATAAAATAGATCTCGAGTTTAATGAATTTCAATTTTAAACTTTTGTTTGATAATCGTAGGGCTTTCTGTGATTCTAAGGCAGGTGGTGATGATGAATATTTCACTCTCATAACTTTACCCATGCAGGTGATGCGGTAACTTAGATCTGAGTGATTTTTATTTTTTTAGTTTTATTTAAAAAAATTTAACGGATGTATCGGACCGATACACTTTGCACCAATTCTTTAATTTGATTCAATATTTCCAATTGTATTATTTTTTTTTATTTTATTTTATTTGTATTTTTGCTAAATTTCAGACATTGCTTCGATAGCGATAACTTTTGGGCAATTTCAATATACTGGAGCTCATTAAAGCCTACTAAGGTCAAATGAACACTTCACCGTTCTCCTCTAGGCAGATGTTCTATTTTCGCTATAGATATTCACTGTGTCAATCGTAGCACCAAATTTATTTTTAGATTTTGCAATCAATTTTATTTTATTTGTATTTTTCCACGCAACAGATTTTTGCGATTTTTCCGCTCAAAGAATATTCGCTTGCCCTTTGCAGACACTATTCGTTGAAATGATGAAAATCTCTGTTCAACGCCTTCGCGTCTTATTCGTTAAGGTCTCAATGGCAGACTGATTTTCTCAATGGACAGTCGTATGCCTTTTATTACTATGGATCTTTTCATTTATGGAAAATTCACAAAATGTGAGAGCTGAACATAACGTTGGCAATGACTCTTTCTCATTTTGTATTGGAGGGACGGCGAATTCGTTTCAGTTCACACATTTTGTTGCCACTACCATTGATAATTACAAGTGAGAGTGTTTGTTCGTTTCTTTGTTTGTTTCGCTTCATATCTCCACATAAACGAGGTGCGATCATGAATTCTTGGTTTCTGAGAGGGATTTACCACCAATTAGTACACAGAAAAAAGTTAATCGTTAAATTTATGGAAAAATTTAACTTATTTTTATTGCAAAAAAATATTTTCTTTTGGATTTTTTTGGATACACTCCACCATAGGTATATTAACTTTGCCATTCCGTTTGTAGCACATCGAAATATTAGTCTCAGACCCAATAAAGTATATATATTCTGGGTCGTGGTGAAATTCTGAGTTGATCTAAGCATGTCCGTCACGTGCACACATCTAATATAAACCGACGCTCAGATTTGGCTTGCAGAACCTCTTGGAAGAGCAAAATTCATCCGATCCGGTTGAAATTTGGTACATGGTGTTAGTATATCGTCTCTAACAACCATGCAAAAATTGGTCCATAATTATATATAGCCCCCATATAAACCGATCCCCAGATTTGGCTTGCGGATCCTCTAAGAGAAGCAAAACTCATCCGATCCGGCTGAAATTTGGTACATGGCGTTAGTATATGGTCTCTAACAACCATGCAAAAATTTGTCCATATCGGTCCATAATTACATATAGCCCCCATAGAAACCGATCCCCCGATTTGGTTTGCGGAGTCTCTAAGAAACGAAAATTTCATCCGATCAGGCTGAAATTTGGTACATGGTGTTGGTATATGTTCTCTAATGACCATGCAAAAATTGGTCCATATCGGTCCATAATTATATATAGCCCCCATATAAATCGATTCCCAGATTTTTCCTCCGGACCCTCTTGGAGGAGCAAAATTCATCCGATCCGGTTGAAATTTGGAACATGTTGTTAGAATGTGGTCTCTAACAAACACGAAAGAATTGGTCCATATCGGTCCATAATTATATATAGCCCCCATATAAACCGTTCCCCAGATTTGATCTCCGGAGCCTCTTGGAGGAGCAAAATTCATCCGATCCGGTTGAAATTTGCAACATGGTGTTGGTATATGTTCTCTAATGACCATGCCAAAATTGGTCCATATCGGTCTATAGTTATATATAGCCGATCCCCAATCACACAAAAATTGGTCCATATCGGTTCATGGTTGCCACTCGAGCCAAAAATAATCTACCAAAATTTTATTTTTATGGAAAACATTGGCAAAAAGTTATTTCTATAGAAAATTTTGTGAAAATTTTATTTCTATAGAAATTTTTTATAAAAATTTTATTTCTATAAAAAATTTTGTCAAAATTTTATTTCTATAGAAAATTTTGTCAAAATTATATTTCTATAGAAAATTTTTTCCAAATTTTACTTCTATAGAAAATGTTCCCCAATCACACAAAAATTGGTCCATATCGGTTCATGGTTGCCACTCTAGCCAAAAATAATCTACCAAAATTTTATTTTTATGGAAAACATTGTCAAAATGTTATTTCTATAGAAAATTTTGTCAAAATTTTATTTCTATAGAAAATTTTGTAAAAATTTTATTTCTATAAAAAATTTTATCAAAATTTTATTTCTATAGAAAATTTTGTCAAAATTTTATTTCTATAGAAAATTTTTTCCAAATTTTATTTCTATAGAAATTTTTTTCCAAATTTTACTTCTATAGAAAATGTTGTCAAAATTTTATTTTGTCAAAATTTTATTTCTATAGAAACTTTAAACTTAATTATATATGTATTTAATCAGCCTTTTTTAGTTTAATATATACTACGTATGGACTACCTTATAGTTTAGAAGACGGCGTTAGGAAGTTTTAAGATACCTTGCCATCGGTAAGTGTTACCGCAACCCAAGTAATTCGATTGTAGATGACAGTCTTCAGTAGAAGTTTCTACGCAATCCATGGTGGGGGGTACATAAGCTTCGGCCTGGTCGAACTTACGGCCGTATATACTTGTTTTAACTGACTTAGTATTCCGAGTTTGATTAAAAAGTTAATTGTATCAATTAATTTCTTAATTAAAAATATTTAATCATTGACCTTATTAACAATACATGTCCCACATCCTGTATAATTAAGTCATTATTTTTTTCGAGTGCACCTCCATAATATTTTATTGAATAATGCATATAATAGTCCTTCATCGGATGGAATTGAAATTGGGTAAATGTTGGAAATGTTTATTATTCCACACTGGTAGAAAAACTTCGTGATATCAACGACATTATTTCTTGAAATCAAGTCAATGAAATAATATCGTTTGAATATATGTAACTTTTCGAATTATTGGAATCGAATTTCTGTAAACGACATATCACTCTACTTCTCATGATGATTTCAATAAATCCTCATTTCTTTCTCACTACTTTCAAATACGTTCGGTTTATAATAAAATTTGTTTGAGTGTATTTATTTATCAAAGTCTCATGTTTGTTTGAATTGGTCAGATAATGGGATGCGAGACTGGTGTTAGCATGGGTGTATCTGTTGGTTGTTATCTCACAAATTTAGCTGCATTGTTTGCCTCGAGGCATCATGGAAAGTTCTTCACTTTTATCTCTAAATGACATACAAGGTATGTCAAAAAAATACTACAAGTGCTTGACATATGTTATTCACACCCAGAAAAAAGTGACCCCTTCTTTAAGTTAAAATGAACTCATTGTGAAGAAAGTTGAACTTCGTATAGCGCCAAAGCCATTTTTATTTGTTTGAACGATGTGATTTTCGTAGAAATTAGGAATAATGTATTCCATATATTAGTTAACATTTTCCTATATTTATGTACCACTATACTACAGAATGAAAAAATTTAACTAATTTGAATTCATATATGGAATGATTTTATTGAAATTTTTTCATTCATTTGGACAAATCTTACACATTTGTGGTAAAACTTTTACTTCATAATTAGAACTGCCTACCTTCGTTTTTAAATACAATTTTATTTATTTCTATAAGCAACTTTATCTTCAATAAAAGACATGTTTTATTAATATATTGAATATATTTATTAAGAATCAACAGCATCGAATCTCTTTGAAATATTAGTTTATTATTCCACTATTTCCAATTTCCGTGTGAATTATCAACTGTAAAACGCACTTTTTCTTCTTCTTGTACTTTTCACTTTTAAAAAGTTGCTGCCTAACGATTTTGTCCTCCTTTTAAAATTTCAATACCTACAAATATAAAAAATCATAAAACATTTTTGTTACAAAAGGTTAGCGTCACTGAATATTACCTGATATTTGAAGATTCCAAAATGAAGACAAATGAAAGGGTTGTTATTCTGCTGGTGTTTTCTTCCTTTATACACCATCACGAACTTGATTGTTATTTTCAAAAAACGAAAAATTTTCTCACTAATTTAAAGTAACAAATATTGTATATATTTTATTTGCTATTTATTATATTATTTTACCATATTATTTTTTAACAATCTCTCCGTATACCAAAACAACGCGATTCCAACTAGAAAAAACAACCGACGCGCAAATATATCGATTACACCCACGCGCAAACACATCGATTACGATGACAGGTATCGATTACAGGTAGACAATAGAAATTTAGGAAAAATTCCTATATTCTAACAAGTGTGTTTCCTTAAGTTTTGAAAGGATTGCATACTTCTTAGTACGAATGAACTAAAATATTTTTCTATGCCAAGTGTTGTTCGTATGTATGAAAAACTTTCTATTATAAAGGAAGTCGCAATTATCATTTTATAAGAAATTTTACTAATTTTGAGGAAACTTGGTTTTAGTTCGGTTTTTGTTTATTTTTACGAATGCTTTGTTATCGGTGAATAAAATTTTCTTTTTCAGTAGTAAATTCTTATACCCAGCGAAGAAAATAGTATGAGTAAAATTCCATGCCTTATTCTAGTTAATGAACTATTCCTAACTGCTTACAGTTTAGGATTTTTTTACTGAAACGAGTAAATTTTATTATTTTTCATAAAAATTTACCTTGATGGAAATAAAATGGATAAACTATATTGATGAAAATTTTTTCCTTTAGTTTCGAAGGCACTTTTTTCTGGGTGCATGACATACAAAATCATAAGGAAAAGAATTAAATTGTGTTATCGTGAATCGCTTAGATTGTAGATAATCCAAAACTTTCCCAGAAATATTAAACCTGTAGTTTTTTTTCGCTATACTGATTCAATCCCTTTTCCAAGTGTGATATCTTGCCTATGACGTAAAATGGAAAGACTCTTAAAATATGTTGTTTTTCGATTAGATGCGGAAAAGAGTTGAGTATATATTTGTGATTTAAAAATAAAGTTATTTCGAAAATTTTGAAAAAAGTAGGATAGCAAAGAGTCCATGTTGGAGGTTTGTCATTTGACATTGAAAATAACTCCGAGGTGTTGGAAAAGTATTGGTTGTTATTTCGATTTAGAAATATGAGAGTAAATATGACCGTAAAAATTGGATTGGTAAAGGGGTTTCTAATAAGACGTGTTATTTTCATGTCGTCGATAGCCTCATGAAATCTATCTTTGAGGTCTTGAACCGATGCTGCACAGTGCTTCGATCCCATACAATGAATGGACAAAAATAGAAAGAGGCATCGAAGGAAAGCGAAACTTTGAAGGAATGTGTTACAAACGGAACGACAAAGTAACTATACCCGCCATTCTACACTGAAAAAACATATCCGGTTCCAAAGATTTTGTCCTTTAACTAATGATTTTGGTATCGATTTCCAGCCAAAGAAGTGGAGAATTGAAGTACTTTTAAGATAGAATTATCTTTTAAATTTAAGTTTTTCGTACTTGAACTTGAACGTACTAGAAAAATCAAAATTTGATTACTAAAGCGGTCGCCACTAAGACGTGTTATTTTTATGTTGTCGATAGCCCCATAAAATCTAACTTTGAGGTCTTGAATCGACGCTGCACAGTGTTTCGATCCCATACAACAAATGGACAAAAGTAGAAGGAGACATCGTAGGACAGCGAAACTTTGAAGGAACTTGTTGATGGGCAAAACTAAAAAAACTGTGAAGTTTGGTACTGTTCGAACCACTCCTTCACGTACCTCCCACACGCAAAAAAATAATTCTTTCCTCCCAAACGAAATTTTAGACAAACAAAGTTCGTTTCTCATTTGCTTTTCGCTGTAAGGAAGTGTATTTGGAAGAAAAGTATATACTTTTTGTGATAAACGTTTATTCTTTTCCAGGATGTAAAAACAATTTCATAAAGACAAACTCAAAAAAAAACATTGTTTTCTTGCTAATTGCATTGTGCCTCACATCTTTCTCACATCCACGAGGTTTTTTAGTTCTTAACACCTTTTCCTGTAATACCAACAATGTAGAAGAAATTATACGATTTTATACATTTTTAAAATTTTTTTACCTTTCGCCTGGACGGAGAATCGAACCGCGGACCATGCACTTTGTAAGCCAACACACTAACCACTGAGCTATGTACCTGTTATGGTGATCAATAGATAAATATTCATATAAATTATATTTATATAGCATAGCTTGCGGCGCCCAAGAACCGAATAAACAAAGTATATGTAACAGAAACAAACATTTAGTTTGGCACCGTGGAGCAGTGGTTTCTACGTCCGACTTGCATGTAAAGGGTCGTGGGTTCGATCCCTGCTTCGACCAAAATTTTTTTTTGTTTTTTTTTTTACATATATTCCGGATATGTTCGGAAGAATCCGAAAAAAAATTTTCAACATTACATTGTCGTATATTAAATTTCGAACTGTAAAATGTGTCTTATTAAAGACCTAAAGTCAGAAAAGAACAGTGTTTGATATAAACGAAATGGACTGTGTTGTTGTTTCAAAAATAACTTTTTTTATTGAAACAATAAAAATTTTGTAACAAACGAATATTTTTGGTGATAAAAGTTTAAAATTTTCGAAGCAATTCAAAAAACTCTAACAAAAGAAAAACGTTTTCGGTACACGTTTTCAAGCGTTTTTTTTCTTTGCGTGCAATTTTTTCCTGTTTTGGCCATATTGTACCAAAAAATTTGATCTTTAAATTTATTTTTTATACCCTGCGCTACACTGTGGAACAGGGTATTATAAGTTAGTACATATGTTTGCAACACCCAGAAGGAGACGAGGTAGACATATGGAGTCTTTGTCAATAAAACTCAGCGTGGGTCCCTGAGTCGATCTAGCCATGTCCGTCTGTCTGTGAACACATTTTTATGATCAAAGTCTAGGTCGCAGTTTAAGTCCAATCGCCTTCAAATTTGGCATAAGTTCCTGTTTTGGGTCAGAATAGAACCCTATTGAATTTGGAAGAAATCGGTTCAGATTTAGATATAGCTCCCATATATATATATATATATATATATATATATATATATATATATATATATATATATATATATATATATATATATATATATATATATATATATATATATATATATATATATATATATATATATATATATATATATATATATATATATATATATATATATATATATATATATATATATATATATATATATATATATATATTCGCCACTGCTCAGCCGGAAACTTGTAACAATTACTCCAATTTTCCAATACTTCTAATACATAAAGGGTGATTCTTTTGAGGTTAGGATTTTCATGCATTAGTATTTGACAGATCACGTGGGATTTCAGACATGGTGTCAAAGAGAAAGATGCTCAGTATGCTTTGACATTTCATCATGAATAGACTTACTAACGAGCAACGTTTGCAAATCATTGAATTTTATTACCAAAATCAGTGTTCGGTTCGAAATGTGTTTCGCGCTTTACGTCCGATTTATGGTCTACATAATCGACCAAGTGAGCAAACAATTAATGCGATTGTGACCAAGTTTCGCACTCAGTTTACTTTATTGGACATTAAACCAACCACACGAATGCGTACAGTGCGTACAGAAGAGAATATTGCGTCTGTTTCTGAGAGTGTTGCTGAAGACCGTGAAATGTCGATTCGTCGCCGTTCGCAGCAATTGGGTTTGTGTTATTCGACCACATGGAAGATTTTACGCAAAGATCTTGGTGTAAAACCGTATAAAATACAGCTCGTGCAAGAACTGAAGCCGAACGATCTGCCACAACGTCGAATTTTCAGTGAATGGGCCCTAGAAAAGTTGGCAGAAAATCCGCTTTTTTATCGACAAATTTTGTTCAGCGATGAGGCTCATTTCTGGTTGAATGGCTACGTAAATAAGCAAAATTGCCGCATTTGGAGTGAAGAGCAACCAGAAGCCGTTCAAGAACTGCCCATGCATCCCGAAAAATGCACTGTTTGGTGTGGTTTGTACGCTGGTGGAATCATTGGACCGTATTTTTTCAAAGATGCTGTTGGACGCAACGTTACGGTGAATGGCGATCGCTATCGTTCGATGCTAACAAACTTTTTGTTGCCAAAAATGGAAGAACTGAACTTGGTTGACATGTGGTTTCAACAAGATGGCGCTACATGCCACACAGCTCGCGATTCTATGGCCATTTTGAGGGAAAACTTCGGAGAACAATTCATCTCAAGAAATGGACCGGTAAGTTGGCCACCAAGATCATGCGATTTGACGCCTTTAGACTATTTTTGTGGGGCTACGTCAAGTCTAAAGTCTACAGAAATAAGCCAGCAACTATTCCAGCTTTGGAAGACAACATTTCCGAAGAAATTCGGGCTATTCCGGCCGAAATGCTCGAAAAAGTTGCCCAAAATTGGACTTTCCGAATGGACCACCTAAGACGCAGCCGCGGTCAACATTTAAATGAAATTATCTTCAAAAAGTAAATGTCATGGACCAATCTAACGTTTCAAATAAAGAACCGATGAGATTTTGCAAATTTTATGCGTTTTTTTTTAAAAAAAAGTTATCAAGCTCTTAACAAATCACCCTTTATATATCGTCAAATAATTCATAAATGTACTTTTGCAAAGTCGCCAAAAAATTGCTTCACATTTAAATGTTTCCCATATTTTTTTAAATTTTAAATCAATAGATTTAGTAGAAGTCTAACAAATTTTGTTCAAATTTTAAATCAATAGATTTAGTAGAAGTCTAACAAATTTTGTTCAGATCAAGTCAGATTGAAATATATGTATATGGGAACAAAAACCTTAATATATAGCACCCAACATATTCGACGGATTTGATATGGTATCGAAAATGTGGATGTACAAACTGGTGCATGGTAAATTATAGTCGGCCCCGCCCGACTTTAAACTTTCCTCACTTGTGTTTTTTTTTTGTTAATATTCAATTCAAAAACAAAAATGTTGCTAATTTTGAAAAATTAACGGACCATTCATTCTTTTACACCAGGGATGGAAAATACAATTTTTAATCACAACACACAAAAACAATCTTTGGAGGCTCCCCAAAACAATACTACAAATGATTTACAATAGTTCAAAAAACAACCATTATTTTTGTATTATTATTAACCTACTTCAAACTAAATCACATAAACCATTAACCCAAAATTCAACTTTTTACAATGACTTAATGTATTCTATGCAAAGCAATATCCTTTACAATCACTTCATTATAATTAGCATTGCTACTTTTTATACCAATGAGTGACCACATCGCAATCGGTTCCAAAGACAAGCTAAGGCATATGATTAGGATACTATGTAAACAGAAACTGGGTTTAAAAATTGCACATATAAATGCGCAGAGCTTAAATAATAAAATGGATGAATTTCGCTATGTATTCATAAATTCAGATGTTGACGTGATATGTGTTTCTGAAACATGGTTTCATCCAAAGATTTGTGATGATATATATAGTTTGGAAGGCTACTCACTTCATCGATCTGATAGACTATCCAACGCAGGTGGAGTTGCGATATACGTAAGATCAACATTGATTTGCAATATTAAACTGCGCTCTGCGAGTGACCGTCCAATCGAGTATATCTTTGCTGAATTATGTACCCACACAAACTTCAGAATTCTTATTGGCTGTATATATAGACCAAATGATCGAATTGCATTTGAACATGTTATGCAAGTTTTAGAAAATATTTCTCTTAGCTATGATGATATTATCTTGCTTGGAGACCTAAACAGCAACCTGCTTCAATCTAATACGCTAACACAGAACCTGCAAACGTTTGACTTCCACCCTGTAAACACGGAAACTCCCACTCATTTTACCAGTACAAGTGCTACCTTATTGGATGTTATTTTTGTTAATCAGAAATCAAAAATTTTGCTCTATGACCAACTATGCGCTCCCGGTTTTTCTAAACATGACTTGCTCTTTATAACATATGATATTCCCATTGAAAATACGGAATCGTACGTAACTTTTCGAGATTTCAAAAACCTTGATTATCGTTTGCTGAACCAATACATCGAATCTGTACACTGGACAAGGATATATGACTTTGTGGACGTAAATAAACAACTGACGTTTATCCAAGAGAACTTGAATGCAATTTATGATACTTGTGTACCTGTAAAAACAATTCGTATACAAAATAAACAACCCCCCTGGTTCAATAACGAAATTAAACATCAAATTGTTACCAGAGATCTTGCATATAAGAGATGGAAACGTTTCAAAACACAATTCCTATATGAGATGTACAAATCTGCGAGGAGGGTTGTGGTCAAAACAATTGAAAATGCTAAATCAAACTATTACAGTCAAAAATTCAAAACCGCCTTAGACAGCAAATCGAAATGGAAAGAGATACGCAACATTGGTATTGGAAATAAAAAGACGAATGTGAGTAATGAAATCGATGTAAATAAACTAAATGAAACATTTTCAACGATAAATACAGCAGAACCTTTAAGAAATATGTACTCCGAAATTGATTTTGTTCAGCCTGAGAATACTTTCTCCTTTCGCTGCGTTGATAAGAATGAAGTATTAAAAAGTTTTTATTCAATAAAGTCGAATGCAACTGGCGTCGATGAATTAAGTCCTAAATTTCTGAAAATAGTATTACCCCAGCTGCTTCCTTTTTTTACATATTTACTTAATACTTGCCTAACTAAGTCTACCTTCCCAACTGAATGGAAAGTCGCGAAAATAATACCACTTCCTAAAGCTAAAAATGAGTTCAGACCAATTGCAATATTACCTTTTCTTTCAAAGGTTTTAGAGCGCATAATGAATGAGCAGATAATAAAATACCTGGACAATTTCAAACTTCTATCTGAAAAACAATCTGGATTCCGGAAGCAAAGGAACTGTATTTCAGCGCTCACCGAAGTTATAGAAACTATACGCCAACGACTTGATGAAAAAATGGTATCATTTCTAGTACTTCTCGACCATAGCAAAGCGTTCGACACGGTTGACCATAAAATGCTGCTATCCAAACTTGAGAAATTATTCTTTTTTTCTGAAAACGCTTGCAAGCTAATATCATCATATCTTAAATCTCGCTCACAGATAGTGTTTTTAAACAACAAACGATCTATACCTAATAAAATATCCCGAGGAGTTCCTCAGGGATCAATCCTTGGTCCAATTCTTTTCACTATTTATATCAATGATTTGACGGAAATACCACAAACATGTAACTTACATATGTATGCTGATGACGTACAAGTTTACACAAGTGCCCATATACACACTATTGAATCATGCATAAATGATATAAACTCAGACCTAAATCTCATACAAAATTGGGCTCGTAATAATGGTCTCCATTTAAAGATTATTGTCAAGAGACTGAATTTTAAAGAAAATAAAATTTTTAAAAAATTTTCTATATAAATAAAATTTTGCAAAAATTTTCTATAGCCGGCTATCACACGGATGAAAAAGAATATAATATATATAATGTTCATAAACTAGCATAACATGTTTGGGACATATATGTTAATATGTTAGAACATATTATGTTTGGGACATAAAATGTTTGTAAATATAATATGCTTGGATGCAAACATATATTAATTTAGAAATAGCCTATAAACATATATGTGTTTAGTAGCTTGGAGCGCTATTTAACAGGGAGCGATATTGAATTAAGTTGGAGGTTGTTGCTTGTTATTACAAAATTAACATTTTATTTTTTCTTGGGCAATTGATCAGCTACTTCTTTGATCCTTACAAACTGTGTGGTCCGCTGTTCGAATCCCCGTCCGGCAAAAGGTAAAATTAAAATAAAAAAAAAATCATACAATTGAATAATTTCTTCTACAATGTTTGTATTACAGAAAAAGGTGCTAAAAACTAAAAAATCTCGTGGAAGTGAGAAAGATGTGAGGGAATATACAATTAGGCAGAAACAAAATTTTGAGCATTCAGGTCGAAAACCTATGTTGTTAGCACCTATATTACCTGTTTATTTTCATAATTCATTATGATTGTAAATATATAAATAAATAAATAAAATTTTGAGCACAATATTGTTTGGGAGAATTTTTTTTAAGCATATAATATTTTTGGGTGCAAAATGCTTCCAAACATATTATATGTTCACATAATAACATATTGTTTTTTGGAAGACTACATTATTGAATTTGGATGCAAAAATACAAAATGTTTGGAACTTAGACTACCCAAACATATATTGTTTAGACCAATATGCTTTCAAACATATTATATATTGGTAGAGATCAAACATGTAAATGTTTGGGCAATACCCAAAAATGTATATGCTTGAAGCAAAATATGTTTGGGAGTATATGTTACAGAAGCGATTTTTTGTGAGCGTGCACACAAAAACCTTTTTGTTCCGAAGGTTCAAGTGTGGTTTATTGTTGGGTTTAATGAACTGCCTGAATTTATTCTTATAATTGGTTGATATTTTTGCTGCAAGTAGGGGATGCTGATGAGGAATGTGGTAATTCGGAAACGTGCGTCCATCCAACCATCTTGCAGTCTATAGGGCTTTGCCCAAATAAATTTGACAAACATTCTTTTCCTCTGTTGGTTAAGCTACATTTGTAGTTTAGTCAATGTATGGTTTTAAGCTGCAATAAAAAAAAACAACAACAATGCTTAAAGAACAAAACCAACAATAGCAAAACAAAACGAAGGGAAATAAAATTTTGCAAAAAAATTCTATAGAAAAAAAATTTTGCAAAATTTTTTCTATAGAAATAAAGTTTTGCAAAAATTTCCTATAGAAATAACATTTTTACAAAATTTTCAATTGAAATAAAATTTTGACAAAATTATCTATAAAAATAAAATTTTGCAAAAATTCTATATAGAAATAAAATTTAGACAACATTTTCTACCGAAATAAAAAATTGATAATATAGAATCACATTCTTTTTTCGACTAAAACATTCTTGAAGTTCAATAAAATCCTGTTTTTGACTATATCTTTTACAAAATCGAGATTTTCTTCCCACATGAACATGTCTGTTTTGCCATATTTGTAAAATACTATTAGCAAATAAGGTTGATAAAGACTTTCTCAAAATATTAAAATATTTTGTCAAAGCTATTGTACCATAAATCTGATATCGACTCAAAAATGTCTACACAAAAGGTACTAAATCATTCGCGGGGGTACTACGGTACTGACCGGGGTGAAAAAGTATTGAAAAAAGTACTTTAGTACTGCATTTTCCATCCCTGTTTTACACCATCCACGTAATTTAACCCCATTTTCGACCACAACTAGCTAAAATTCAAATATTTTTTAAAAATAGTTCTAGTCAATTATAGTAAAATTTTATTTTTTCATTTGAAGCTCGATATCATAGACTATTAAAAACAGAAATTAGAATAAAAATCGGAGCCGCATTCGAAGCACTGTGCTCTGGGCTCTCACTGACAAGTAAATATGCTGACTTCATTTTAGAGTATTTCAACGCTATTCTAACAACTCACATATACTATATGGTCTGGAAGGCAAAGGATTAAGGGATTCAATTAAATTTGACTATATTACTCTTATATTCCTCACTAATGGTCAATTACTTTAATAATTTATTAATGGACACCTTCTCCGTTTTTTGTTATTCTCTTAAGGAAATATTATCTAAAATATGTAAATACACCATCATTCCATTAATAATTTCAAGTACATAAGTTCCATCAAAAACAATAAAGCGCAATAATTATTTTAATATAGATTGGAATTCATTGTAAAAAATAATGCTAATTTTATAACGATATTCTACAAAGTTTACAAATAAACTACCATGAAGGGGCACTTAAATTCTAAGTGGTTTTATGAATGAAAAAATTGCATACAATAGAAAGAAATTTCTCACAAATCTTTTTTATATACCGCTGCATACACAGAAAAAAAAAACATTCCGTACATAAACAAACGATTATTTTGACATATTTTTATTGCAAAACAATTATTTTATTATTTTTTTTTTTTCGAAATTTAATTTTTTTTCGAAATTTTCCACAGTCCAATGAAATGTTACTTTTTTTAAGTATCTCTCACACATTTTATGACCTAAACGTGGGTATAATGTTCAATGACAGTAAGTTCAATATGAACTAAGGCGAAAGAAGCACGATTCCCAAAAAAAGAATATATGAACAAAGGACAGAATTCCGATGGTTTGGTAGATTTTGAAAAATATTTCTCTCAAAAAAAAATTTTACATGTAAATAAAATTTTGCTAAAATTTTCTAGATATAAAACTTTAAGAAATTTTTCTGCAGAAATAAAATACTGGCCAAATATTCTATGAAAATAAATTATTTTCTATAGAAATAAAATTTTGATAAAATTTTCTATAGAAAAAAAATTTTGACAAAATTTTCTATAGAAATAAAATATTGACCAAATTTGCTATGGAAATAAAATTTTGACAAAATTTTCTATGGACATAACATTTTGACAAAATTTTCCATAGAAATAAAATTTTGACGAAGTATTCTATGGAAATACAATTTTGACAAATTTTTCTATGGAAATAAAATATTGACAAATTTTTCTATGATAATAAATTTTTGACAAATAGAACATAGAACATGGAAATAAGATTTTGACAAAATGTTCTATATAAATAAAATTTTGACAATATTTTCTATAGATATAAAATTTTAAAAAATTTTTCTATAGAAATAAAATACTGGCCAAATATTTTATTATTATTTTCTATAGAAATAAAATTTTGATAAAATTTTCTTTAGAAATAAAATTTTGACAAAATTTTCTATAGAAATAAAATATTGACAACATTTTCTATAGAAATAAAATATTGACAACATTTTCTATAGAAATAAAATATTGACAAATTTTTCTATGGAAATAAAATATTGACACATTTTCTATAGAAATACAATTTTGACAATATTTTCTATGGAAATACAATTTTAACAAAATTTTCTATAGAAAAAAATTTTGACAATATTTATTTATTTATTTATTTTTATTTATTTAATTCATATAAACTTTGGCTAATAGGCGTTGTTATTTATGTCTTTTTTATGTCTTTAATATTCATTTATTTCTGGTGACATAGATTGCCCGTGTTTATTTGAAAATATTCGCTTCAGGGTTCCTCTAAGAACATTGCGTAGTAGTGAATTGTTTCAAATACCCCATCATAGGACTAATTATGGTTTCAATGAACCAATGAGTCGTGCATTGGCTGAATTTAATAATATCTCCAATGAGGATATTGATATATTTGATAAATTTTCTAAATTTGCTAATATTCTAGATTTAATATATTTTTAGTTTTAAGTAGTCTGTAAGGAATATTATATTTCCATAGACTTGAATAAATAAAATTTTGACAATATTTTCTATAGAAATAAAATTTTGACAAAATATTCTACGGAAATTAAATTTTGACAAAATTTTCTATAGAAATAAAATTTTGACAAAATTTTCTATAGAAATAAATTTTTTATAAAAATTTTTATAGACATAAAATTGTAACAAAATTTTCTGTGGAGATAAAATTTTGACAAAATTTTCTATAGAAATAAAATTTTGACAAAATTTTCTATAGAAATCAAATTTTTATAAAAATTTTTATAGACATAAAATTGTAACAAAATTTTCTTTGGAGATAAAATTTTGATAAAATTTTCTATAGAAATAAAATTTTGACAACATTTTTTTACAGAATTAAATTTTAAGAAATAAAATTTTCTATAGAAATATAATTTTTCTATAGAAATAGCATTTTGACAAAATTTTATGTAAAAATAAAATTTTGAAAAATTTTTTATAAATCTATAAGCACGGATGTCACAGTTGGTGGAATTGTACCAAAAATGGTAGATTTTATACGATTTGGTAGAATTTTTAATGCATTGGTAGATTTAGAAAATATTCCTCTCCAATTCTATAGACAACTGAAACCTCTTACAGTTATCTATAGAATTAAAATCTTGACAAAATTTTGACAAAATGTTCTATGGAAATAACATTTTGAGAAAACTTTTTATAGAAATAAAATTTTGACAAAATTTTCTATAGAAATAAAAATTTGACAAAATTCTCTATAGCAATAAAATTTTACCATATTTTCCAAAGAAATTAAATTTTGACAAAATTTTCTATAGAAATAAAATTTTGACAAAATTTGCTATAGAAATAAAATTTTTATAAAATTTTTTTTAGACATAAAATTGTAACAAAATTTTCTTTGGAGATAAAATTTTGACAAAATTTTCTATGGAAATAAAATTTTGACAAAATTTCCTATGGAAATAAAATTTTGAATAGATTTTCTATGGAAATAAAATTTTGAAATAAAAATAGAATTTTGAAAAAAAATTCTATGGAAATAAAATTTAGACAAATTGGTCTATGGAAATAAAATTTTGCCAAAATTTTCTATAGAAATAAAATTTTGACAAAATTTTCTATAGAAATAAAATGTTGACAAAATTTTCTATGGAAATAAAATTTTGACAAAATTTTCAATGAATACAATATCTTTAAAATGTGTATTTATGTTAGGTCTTATTATCAAAATCTATTGTAAGTTCATGGCAAATACTCACAAAATATTTAATAAATTATTTAAATTATTAATTCACACTTCGATGATTGTAGATAAAACTCAAAAAATTAAAAATACTATTGAGATATGCGATCTTCTACAAATAATAAACAAATCCCCCATTTGATATATATAATATTAATAGTTTCATAATGATTGGGAACAATTAAACAACATTTATGATGACAATAAATTTATTGTTCATTGATAACTAATACGATGTTAACTAGAAAAACTACCATTTTGATACACGGTATTATTAACATATTTAGTGTGAAATAAATGTTCGTCACGTTTCTATTAGCATAGGCAAGTGAACAAGCATAAATCACCATTAATTAGCATATCTCTTAATAATTCTTATTTAAATATGCTTTGTTTACACTTTGATATTGCAATGAGTGTACGTAGTAATCGAAAACGTTGTTGTAAACTAGGAACATTAAATTGTTTGCGTTTGGCTATGTAGTATTTGCAAACAGTAATGCAGAATGTTAAAATGAGTAGATCGGCAGTCAAGTGGAATTTTTCTTTGACAAAATATTGATTTATACAGCCACACTTCTATTTGTTGACGCGTTGAACAAAGAACGTTTTATGGCAGCATAGAAAACAGTATGGGGAATCATAATTAGAACGGATACTTGATATGATAATTGTAAATATAGGAGGAGTGATAGGAGTGGGGGCATACATGTGGCGTCTTAGGCGCCATATAGTATCCCAGCAAAAAAGGCGTCACCAAAAAAGTAATGAAAATATTCTTTTTGGATCCGGAAGTAACGCAAATTTGGAGCAGAAGCAATGAATTTAATATGCGCTTGTCATAGGACGGATGTCCAGCATTTCAACAGCCGTTGCACTGAAATCGAATTCATTTGAATTAATGTGAAATGTTGTCATATTTTGCCAAATAATATAATTTTTTATGATTTTTAATGCATTCTAACGCTTGCCTGAAACGTTTGACCTAAAATATTTTGAAAATTCGCAATATTTCATTGGATTGGATTTAGCACTTTTTATACTCTCCACCATAAGATGGGGGTATATTAACTCTGTCATTCTGTTTGTAACACATCGAAATATTGCTCTAAGACCCCATAAAGTATACATATTCTGGGTCGTGGTGAAATTCTGAGTCGATCTGAGCATGTCCGTCCGTCCGTCTGTTGAAATCACGCTAACTTCCGAACGAAACAAGCTATCGACTTGAAACTTGGCAAAAGTAGCCCCCATATAAACGGACCCCCAAATTTGGCTTGCGATTGCTCTAAGAGAAGCAAATTTCATCAGATCCGACTGAAATTCGGTACATGGTGTTAGGTTAGGTGGTAGGTGGTAGCCTGATGTTTCAGGCTCACTTAGACTATTCAGTCCATTGTGATACCACTGTGGTGAACTTCTCTCTTATCACTGAGTGCACATTGCAGTGAAACCACTTAGAGAATCTTTGAAACCCTCAGAAATGTCACCAGCATTACTGAGGTGGGATAATCCACCGCTGAAAAACTTTTTGGTGTTCGGTCGTAGAAGGAATCGAACCCACGACCTTGTGTATGCAAGGCGGGCATGCTAACCATTGCACCACGGTAGCTCCCATGGTGTTAGTATATGGTCTCTACATGGTGTTAGTATATGGTCTCTCACAACCTTGCAAAAATTGGTCCACATCTCTCCATAATTACATATTGCCCCCTTATAAACCGATCCCCTGATTTGGCTTGCGGAGTCTCTAAGAGAAGCAAATTTCATCTGATCCTGCTGAAATTTGGTATATGGTATATTTGGTATATGTAAATATATGGTCTCTAATGACCATGCAAAAATTGGTCCACATCGGTCCATAATTATATATAGCCCCCATATAAACCGATCACCAGATTTGACCTCCGGAGCCTCTTGGAAGATCAAAATTCATCTGATTCTGTTAAAATTTGGTACGTGGTGTTAATATATGGCCTCAAACACCCATGCAAAAATTGATCGAAATCGGTCAATAATTATATATAGCCCCTATATAAACCGATCCCCAGATTTGACCTCCGGTGCCTTTTGGAGAAGCAAAATTCATCCGATCTGGTTGAAATTTGGTACGTGGTGGTAGTATATGATATTAAACAACCATGCCATATGATATTAAACATCCATGCCATATCAGTCCATACACTGAAAAAACAGTGAACCCACCAGGAAAGAAATTTTTAGCTAATTGTAGAAAAATTTGGTTAATTGTAGAAAATTTTAACTAAACTGTATTATAAACGCAGATGTCGCGCCGATTTCGCAAAAACAAGTAAAAAATTTTCGACAAATTTAAAAAGATTTATTAGACAAAATTATTATTTTTCATTTATTAAAGAAAATTTCGTAGTTTGAAGGAAAAAATTGGAGTTCGAAATTGCAAAAATGTCTTTAGTGCCATACGAAGTTCATGATGGACGCATTATTGGTAAAATTTACAAATATTAAGGAATTCTGAACTATTTTATGGGAGACACGAATTTAGTTCATCTTTATACTTCAATTGTGTATAATTTTTTCTTCTGCTTTAGTTAAGTTAACTTACGTACGCAAAAAATTGTTAATGGCATGGAAACTTTCTTAAAATGTAATAATTCCATGAACTAAAAGAGAATTAAATCAGCTTTAGTGAAATATAGGGTTCACTTTTTTTTGAGTGTAATCATATATTGCCCCCATATAAACCGATCCCGAGATTTGGTTTTGAGCCTCTTGGAGAAGCAAATTTCATCCGAGTCAGTTGAAATTTGGTACATTGTGATTGTATATGGCCGTAATAAATTTTTGTAAAACTATTATAGCAACTTGATACTAATTGATTGAAGGTGCAAAGTTAAAAATTTTGCCAAGAGATGAGTCGAAATATTCGGCGGCGGCGTCAACTGCTAAAAACGGGTCAGCGACGGCTAAAATCGGAGGCGCGACTCGGCGGCTTCATTCTCTGACCACGTATGGACTAACTCACAATTTAGAAAACGATGTTAAGAAGTTTTAAGATACCACAACCCAAGTAATTCGATTGTGGATGACAGTCTTTCGTAGAAGTTTCTACGCAATCCATGGTGGAGGGTACATAAGATTCGGCCTGGCCGAACTTACGTCCGTATATACTTGTTTTGGTTATTAATTCTTACTCTGTTTTTAACCGTTTTGAAACAAAACAAGTATATACAGCAGTAAGTTCTGCCGGGCCGAATCTTAAATACCCACCACCATGAATCAAATATAATAGTTTACTTTGAAAACTCTTCGTCGTAGCGGGTTACTTGATATTCCAGGGGGTTTGATGACAAATAGTTTCCCAAGCAAATCAGTTCATCCAGTACGCTTCCCGAATATAAATTTAAAGATTCTACCTATGAAGACTAGATCAGATTCTCGATTTATAAGAACCAATTTTGTTTGAGTTGTAGAGAAATCATAAACATATCGTGCAAATGATGAAATAACGCCTTGATTTGAAATCTTAAATCTGTAGATTTTTACCGCCGTTATTTAAATGATTACGGGTAGTAAAATCTGAAAATTGTACTTTCAGTTTCAAGCAATTTTTATGAGCAGTGTACACTAAAAGAAGAGTTTTTTTTACTGAGGAACGAAATTTTAGACAAGCAAAGTTTCCTTTTGACACAAGTTTTAGAGACAACCGTTGAATCGATTATCAAACATTCAGATTAATTTGCTCTAAACGAAAATACTTTAAACGAAAGGGGAATTTCGTTTGTCTAAAATTTCATTCCGGAGGAAAATATTTTTTCTATGGGTGTACCATCAAGAAGAGAAATCGATCTATATCGATACCTTAACAAAATGACCGGTAAAAATAAATGCGATACAGATTTTTGAGAGTCTACAATACCAGTATATTTACATTTTCGAGTAAATTGGATAAAAACTACGGTTTCTAGAAGCCCAAGGAGTTAAATCGGGAGATCGGTCTATGTGGGGGCTATACCAAAGCATGGGTCGACACACACCATATTCAGCTGCCCTTTTTGAGGTCAGCCAGATTCTAGAAGTCCTAGAAATAAATTTGGGAGGTAGGTCTATATGGGGGCTATACCAAAACATGGACCAATACTCACCATTTTCGACACACCTCTTAATGGTCCTCAAATACCTCTAGAATTCTAATTACAGACAAATTGGGTAAAAACTACGAATTCTAGAAGCCCAAGAAGTAAAGTCGGGAGATCGGTCTATATGGGAGCTATACCCATACATGGACCGATAAGCCCCACCTTTTGATGGTTCTAAAATACCTCCAGAGTTCCAATTTCAGGCACATTGCATAAAAACTAATGGATTTTAGAAGCCCAAGAAGTAAAGTCGGGAGATTGGTCTATATGGGGGCTACACCAAAACATCGACCGATACACCCCATTTGCGACACACTAATTTATGGTCCAAAATATCTCTAGATTTTTAATTTCAGGCAAAGCGGATAGTAAATACAGTTTCTAGAAACCCAAGAAGTAAAATCGGAAAATCGGTCTATATAAGACCCACCTTTTTTTGGTTCTAAAATACCTCCAGAGTTCCAATTTCAGGCAAATTGCATAAAAACTAATGGATTTTAGAAGCCCAAGAAGTAAAGTCGGGAGATTGGTCTATATGGGGGCTATACCAAAATATTGACCGATACACACCATTTTCGACACACCTATTTGTGGTCTTAAAATACCTCTAAATTTCCAATTTCAGAAAAATCAGATAAAAACTACGGTTTCTAGAAGCCCAAGAAGTAAAGTTGGGAGATCAGTCTATATGGGGTATATACCAAAATATGGACCAATACTCACCATTTTCGACACACCTCTTAATGGTCCTCAAATACCTCTAGAATTCCAATTACAGAAAAATTGGGTAAAAACTACGAATTCTAGAAGCCCAAGAACTATAGTCGGGAGATCGGTCTATATGGGGCTACACCAAAACATCGACCGATGCACCCCATTTTCGCCACACCTATTTGTGGTCCTAGAATACCTCTAGATTTCAAATTTCAGACAAATCGTATAGTAAATACAGATTCTAGAAGCCCAAGAAGTAAAATCGGGAGATCGGTATATATGGGGGCTATACCCATACATGGACCGATAAGCACAATTTTCGGTACACCTTTTGATGGCCCCAAAATACTTTCAGAGTTCCAATTACAGACAAATTGGGTGAAAACTACGAATTCTAGAAGCCCAAGAAGTATAGTCGGGAGATCGGTCTATATGGGGGCTACACCAAAACATCGACCGATGCACCCCATTTTCGACACACCGTTTTGTGGTTCTAAAATACCTCTAGATTTTCAATTTCAGGCAAATTGCAAAAAACTACGGTTTTTATAAGCCCAAGACCCCAAATCGGGAGGTCGGTTTATATGGGGACTATAGGTTAGGTTAGGTTAGGTGGCAGCCCGATGAATCAGGCTCACTTAGACTAGTCCATTAGTCCATTGTGATACCACATTGGTGAACTTCTCTCTTATCACTGAGTGCTGCCCGATTCCATGTTAAGCTCAATGACAAGGGATCTCCTTTTTATAGCCGAGCCCGAACGGCGTGAAATCACTTAGAGAAGCTTTGAAACCCTCAGAAATGTTACCAGCATTACTAAGGTGGGATAATCCACCACTTAAAAACTTTTTGGTGTTCCTTCGAAGCAGGAATCGAACCCACGACCTTGTGTATGCAAGGCGGGCATGCTAACCATTGCACCACGGTGGCTCCTTGCACCACGGGAACTATATGGCTATATGGGGACTATATGAAAACTTGGACCGATATAGTCCATCTTCGAACTTGACCTGCCTGCAAACAAAAAACGAATCTGTGCCAAATTTCAGAATGATAGCGCCATTATTAAAGGCTGTAGCGTGATTACAACAGACTGAGAGAGGGACATGCATATATCGTCTTAGAATTTCTCCTTGATCAAGAATATATATACTTTATATAGTCGGAAATCGATATTTCGATGTGTTACAAACGGAATGACAAACATATTATACCCCCATCCCCATTCTATGGTGATGGGGGTATAATAAAAAAGTTAAAATTACCCATTAAAAATAAGAAAAAAGTGAGTTATAAAAACGGAATTAAAAGAACTTCCTGTGTAGTTCAAATAAAGAACATCTTTGGGAGTGCATCTTCTGGAAGTGCTTTTAAAGTTGTGCCTTTGGAAGAACTTCCATTTTTTTTGCCGGGATACATATTCTGGGTCGTGGTGAAATTCTCAGAATATCTAGCGATGTCTGTACCGTCTGTTAAAATCACATCAAAAAAAATCGGTCCATATGGGTCCATAACTACACTGAAAAAATTGCATGCCCGGTTCCAAAGATTTTATCTTTACATTAATGATTTTGGTATTGATTACGAGCCAAAGAAGCGGAGAATTGAAGTACGGATACTTTTAAGACAGAATTGTCTTTAAATTTTAAGTTTTGCGTACTTGATTCTAAGTAGCAAATTTTAATTGATTCGTTTTTGCTATTTTTTTCTTCGTGTGTAATTAAAGTCCTTTAAGAACATGTTAACGACAACTTACATTTCCAAATTCAGACATATTTCAGATTTCAAGTAGAAATTATGCAATGTTTCAATTAAAAATTGTCTTTAAAATAAAGTTCTTGTCTTCAATCACGAAATTAATTGATCCAATTACTTTGTAATTTAAGTGTCTTCAATTACAGAAATTATAGTATCAATCACAAAATTCAATAAATTGTCCCAATTATCAAATTAATTGACACAATTAATTACTGCGATTGATTTTTGTTTCAATTAAAAAAAGTTTGTAGAACCAATTACATATTTAATTGAATATTTTTTAAAATTCAATTAAAATTTATTTGGAAAAATTTTGTTGATATTTTTTCCGTGAATTTTTAATTGAAACAAAAATTAGTTGTATCAATTCATTTCTTTAATTGACTTAATCATCAAAGTCAATTAAAAAATTAATTGACACTATCATTTCTGTGATTGAAGACATTTCAATTAAGAATTAATTGGATTAATTAATTTCGTGATTGAGGAAAGCAAAAAATATTTTTTGCTGTCTAGGTCTCATATTAACCGATCTTTATCTTTTATCAAGAACGATTTTTAAAAAATTTTGCATTTTTTTATATAATAAAAGATTGTCCATTTTTAGTCCTACAAACTTCTATTTAGTCCTCTTATTAGATTATTCAAGATTTTCTGCTGCAGATGGTAGGTATATAAACTGTACCCTATTTTAATTTTGTAACACAGTGTAGTCTACACATATGTGTCAGTCTATTTAGTAAGAAATATTCTTACCCAATTCTTGTTCAATAATGAACACAAAACAGAAGAACTATTTGTTGTCTTCGCGGTTGTTTACCAGTCATATTAACGATCCTAATCGGTGCGATATCTTCCGCTTAAGACTGATTAGTACGGATACGATAGTTCTCAGTCAAGTGTTAAATACCAAAAGTATTGCACTTTTGGTCAGAAAAAAAAACAAAAGATAATCCAACAAACGGTCATGAGATTGCCTTTGGAATTAATTTACAACAATTTGATCGATATGTTAGGACGTGGTCGTACTCATGAAAATTTGATTTATGGCAACCGAAACCTGTGATGATAATTCAATATTCTCAAGCATATACAGGGTGATTTGTTAAGAGCTTGATAACTTTTGTAAAAAAAAAAACGCATAAAATTTGCAAAATCTCATCGGTTCTTTATTTGAAACGTTAGATTGGTCCATGACATTTACTTTTTGAAGATAATTTCATTTAAATGTTGACCGCGGCTGCGTCTTAGGTGGTCCATTCGGAAAGTCCAATTTTGGGCAACTTTTTCGAGCATTTCGGCCGGAATAGCCCGAATTTCTTCGGAAATGTTGTCTTCCAAAGCTGGAATAGTTGCTGGCTTATTTCTGTAGACTTTAGACTTGACGTAGCCCCACAAAAAATAGTCTAAAGGCGTCAAATCGCATGATCTTGGTGGCCAACTTACCGGTCCATTTCTTGAGATGAATTGTTCTCCGAAGTTTTCCCTCAAAATGGCCATAGAATCGCGAGCTGTGTGGCATGTAGCGCCATCTTGTTGAAACCACATGTCAACCAAGTTCAGTTCTTCCATTTTTGGCAACAAAAAGTTTGTTAGCATCGAACGATAGCGATCGCCATTCACCGTAACGTTGCGTCCAACAGCATCTTTGAAAAAATACGGTCCAATGATTCCACCAGCGTACAAACCACACCAAACAGTGCATTTTTCGGGATGCATGGGCAGTTCTTGAACGGCTTCTGGTTGCTCTTCACTCCAAATGCGGCAATTTTGCTTATTTACGTAGCCATTCAACCAGAAATGAGCCTCATCGCTGAACAAAATTTGTCGATAAAAAAGCGGATTTTCTGCCAACTTTTCTAGGGCCCATTCACTGAAAATTCGACGTTGTGGCAGATCGTTCGGCTTCAGTTCTTGCACGAGCTGTATTTTATACGGTTTTACACCAAGATCTTTGCGTAAAATCTTCCATGTGGTCGAATAACACAAACCCAATTGCTGCGAACGGCGACGAATCGACATTTCACGGTCTTCAGCAACACTCTCAGAAACAGACGCAATATTCTCTTCTGTACGCACTGTACGCATTCGTGTGGTTGGTTTAATGTCCAATAAAGTAAACTGAGTGCGAAACTTGGTCACAATCGCATTAATTGTTTGCTCACTTGGTCGATTATGTAGACCATAAATCGGACGTAAAGCGCGAAACACATTTCGAACCGAACACTGATTTTGGTAATAAAATTCAATGATTTGCAAGCGTTGCTCGTTAGTAAGTCTATTCATGATGAAATGTCAAAGCATACTGAGCATCTTTCTCTTTGACACCATGTCTGAAATCCCACGTGATCTGTCAAATACTAATGCATGAAAATCCTAACCTCAAAAGAATCACCCTTTAGTACTGCTGGGGGTATGAAACAAATGCGCTTGGTAAGCAGTTTTTCACCCCAATTCAAATCAGAACAATATAAATATAAAGATAGTTGAGACAATCAAAAGCCAGTTACGCCAGATAATAATTGGCTGTCCCAACAAACAAATGAAATAGGCTGTGATTCCAAAGTTTACTGTTAATTGGTTGAAGCAATAAATTATATCGGATATATTTCGATAGTCGATAGAATCAAATAAATTGGTTTAAATGAAAAAAAATTGTTGTCACAATAAATGTGTTTTCTGGGTGTATGAACGAGTCCATTCACTTCGAATATATTTTTTTATTAGATTAGATTAATCCATAATATTCAGAAACCATCCTGTGATGATAAGTCATCATCATTCTCAAGCATACAGTATTGCTGGGGTATGGCACAAATGCTCTTAGTAAGCAGTTTTTCACCCTAACTACCTACTCAGGTATTGAATGACTCCGTTCACTTCAAACATATTTTTTGTGAGATTAGATTAAACCATGCGACTCAGAAATCAATCATTATGAAAAGTTTTTGGCCAATGGTATCTTATCTTTTTTCTTTAAACTTTTCCATAATTGGCAAATTCCCTGTCAATTGTAGACATATGTATCTAATTATTGACAAGTAAAAATTTCGAAAAAAATCAATCACTGAATGGAATAAATTTACCAGTAGTCAATAACCATAATATATTCCATTATCTATTTATTCTATTTTAGTTCTATAGAAAATTTTGTTAAAATTTTATTTTTATAGACAATTTTGTCAAAAGTTTATTTCCATTGAAAATTTTTGTTTAAATTTTATTTCTATAGAAAATCTTGTCAAAATTTTATTCTACAGAAAATTTTGTCAAAATTTTACTTCTATAGAAAATTTTGTCAAAATTTTATTTCTATAGAAAATTTTGTCAAAATTTAATTTCTTTAGGAAACTTTGTCAAAATTTAATTTCTATAGAAAATTTTGTCAAAATTTAATTTCTATAGAAAATTTTGTCAAACTGTTACTTTTATAGAAAATTTTGTCAAAATTTAATTTCTTTAGGAAACTTTCTCAAAATTTAATTTCTATAGAAAATTTTGTCAAAATTTTACTTCTATAGAAAATTTTGTCAACATTTTACTTCTATAGAAATTTTTTTCAAAATTTTATCTCTATAGAAAATTTTGTCAAAATTTTATTTCTAAAGAAAATTTTGTTAAAATTTTAATTTCTAAAGAAAATTTTGTTAAAATTTTATTTCTATAAAAAATTCTGTCAAAATTTTATTTCTATAAAAAATTCTGTCAAAATTTTATTTCTATAAAAAATTCTGTCAACATTTTATTTCTATACAAAATTTTATCAAAATTTTATTTCTTAAGAAAATTTTGTCAAAATTTCGATTACTATAGAAAATTTTGTCAAAATTTCGATTACTATAGAAAATTTGGTAAAATTTTGATTTTTACAGTTAGTTTTGTCAAAATTGTGATTTCTATAGAAATTTTTTTCAAATTTTATTTCTATAGAAAATTTTGTCAAAATTGATTTTCTATAGAAAATTTTGTTAAAATTTTATTTCTATAGAATTTCTTTTTTCAAAATTTTTATTTCTATAGAAAATTTTGTCAAAATTATATTTCTATATAAAATTTTGTCAAAATTTTATTTCTACAGAAAATTTTGTCAAAATTTAATTTCTATAGAAAATTTTGTCAAAATTTTATTTCTATAGAAAATTTTTTCAAAATTTTTATTTCTATAGAAAATTTTTTCAAAATTTTTATTTCTATAGAAAATTTTGTCAATTATATTTATATAGAAAATATTGTCAACATTTTATTTCTATAGAAAATTTTGTTAAAATTTTATTTCTAAAGAAAATTTTCTCAAAACTTTATTTCTAAAAATTTTGATTTTGAAAGAAAAGTTTGTTAAAATTTTATTTCTATACAAAATTTTGTCAAAATTTCTATTACTATAGAAAATTTATAAAAATTTTATTTCCTTAGAAAATTTTGTCAAAATTTTGATTTTTATAGTAAGTTTTGTCAACATTGTGATTTCTATAGAAAATTTTGTCACAATTTTTTTTCTATAGAAAATTTTGTCAAAATTTTATTTCTATAGAAAGTTTTGTCAAAATTTTATTTCTAAAGAAAATTTATTCAAAATTTTAGTTCTATTTTATTTTTATAAAAAAAAATTTATTTCTATAGAAAAATTTGTCAACATTTTATTTCTATAGAACATTTTGTCAAATGTTTATTTCTATAGAAAATTTTTTCAAAATTTAATTTCTATAAAAAAAAGTTTGTTAAAATTTTATTTCTATAGAAAATTTTTTCAAAATTTTTATTTCTATAGAAAATTTTGTCAAAATTATATTTCTATAGAAAACTTTGTCAAAATTTTATTTCTATAGACAATTTTGTCAAAATTTTATTTCTAAAGAAAATTTTGTTAAAATTTTATTTCTATAAAAAATTCTGTCAAAATTTTATTTCTATACAAAATTTTATCAAAATTTTATTTCTTAAGAAAATTTTGTCAAAATTTTATTTCTTAAGAAACTTTTGTCAAAATTTCGACTACTATAGAAAATTTTGTCAAAATTTCGATTACTATAGAAAATTTGGTAAAATTTTGATTTTTACAGTTAGTTTTGTCAAAATTGTGATTTCTATAGAAATTTTTTTCAAATTTTTATTTCTATAGAAAATTTTGTCAAAATTGATTTTCTATAGAAAATTTTGTTAAAATTTTATTTCTATGGAATTTTTTTTTTCAAAATTTTTATTTCTATAGAAAATTTTGTCAAAATTATATTTCTATAGAAAACTTTGTCAAAATTTTATTTCTATAGACAATTTTGTCAAAATTTTATTTCTAAAGAAAATTTTGTTAAAATTTTATTTCTATAAAAAATTCTGTCAAAATTTTATTTCTATACAAAATTTTATCAAAATTTTATTTCTTAAGAAAATTTTGTCAAAATTTCGATTACTATAGAAAATTTTGTCAAAATTTCGATTACTATAGAAAATTTGGTAAAATTTTGATTTTTACAGTTAGTTTTGTCAAAATTGTGATTTCTATAGAAATTTTTTTCAAATTTTATTTCTATAGAAAATTTTGTCAAAATTGATTTTCTATAGAAAATTTTGTTAAAATTTTATTTCTATAGATTTTTTTTTTTTCAAAATTTTTATTTCTATAGAAAATTTTGTCAAAATTATATTTCTATATAAAATTTTGTCAAAATTTTATTTCTACAGAAAATTTTGTCAAAATTTAATTTCTATAGAAAATTTTGTCAAAATTTTATTTCTATAGAAAATTTTTTCAAAATTTTTATTTCTATAGAAAATTTTGTTAAAATTATATTTATATAGAAAATATTGTCAACATTTTATTTCTATAGAAAATTTTGTTAAAATTTTATTTCTAAAGAAAATTTTCTCAAAACTTTATTTTTAAAAATTTTGATTTTGAAAGAAAAGTTTGTTAAAATTTTATTTCTATACAAAATTTTGTCAAAATTTCTATTACTATAGAAAATTTATAAAAATTTTATTTCCTTAGAAAATTTTGTGAAAATTTTGATTTTTATAGTAAGTTTTGTCAACATTGTGATTTCTATAGAAAATTTTGTCACAATTTTATTTCTATAGAAAATTTTGTCAAAATTTTGTTTCTATAGAAAGTTTTGTCAAAATTTTATTTCTATAGAAAATTTATTCAAAATTTTAGTTCTATTTTATTTTTATAAAAAAAAATTATTTCTATAGAAAAATTTGTCAACATTTTATTTCTATAGAACATTTTGTCAAATGTTTATTTCTGTAGAAAATTTTTTCAAAATTTAATTTCTATAAAAAAAAGTTTGTTAAAATTTTATTTCTATAGAAAATTTTTTCAAAATTTTTATTTCTATAGAAAATTTTTTCAAAATTTTTATTTCTATAGAAAATTTTGTCAAAATTATATTTCTATAGAAAACTTTGTCAAAATTTTATTTCTATAGACAATTTTGTCAAAATTTTATTTCTAAAGAAAATTTTGTTAAAATTTTATTTCTATAAATAAATCTGTCAAAATTTTATTTCTATACAAAATTTTATCAAAATTTTATTTCTTAAGAAAATTTTGTCAAAATTTTATTTCTTAAGAAACTTTTGTCAAAATTTCGACTACTATAGAAAATTTTGTCAAAATTTCGATTACTATAGAAAATTTGGTAAAATTTTGATTTTTACAGTTAGTTTTGTCAAAATTGTGATTTCTATAGAAATTTTTTTCAAATTTTTATTTCTATAGAAAATTTTGTCAAAATTGATTTTCTATAGAAAATTTTGTTAAAATTTTATTTCTATGGAATTTTTTTTTTTCAAAATTTTTATTTCTATAGAAAATTTTGTCAAAATTATACTTCTATATAAAATTGTGTCAAAATTTTATTTCTACAGAAAATTTTGTCAAAATTTAATTTCTATAGAAAATTTTGTCAAAATTTTATTTCTATAGAAAATTTTTTCAAAATTTTTATTTCTATAGAAAATTTTGTCAATTATATTTATATAGAAAATATTGTCAACATTTTATTTCTATAGAAAATTTTGTTAAAATTTTATTTCTAAAGAAAATTTTCTCAAAACTTTATTTTTAAAAATTTTGATTTTGAAAGAAAAGTTTGTTAAAATTTTATTTCTATGCAAAATTTTGTCAAAATTTCTATTACTATAGAAAATTTATAAAAATTTTATTTCCTTAGAAAATTTTGTCAAAATTTTGATTTTTATAGTAAGTTTTGTCAACATTGTGATTTCTATAGAAAATTTTGTCACAATTTTATTTCTATAGAAAAATTTGTCAACATTTTATTTCTATAGAACATTTTGTCAAATGTTTATTTCTATAGAAATTTTTTTCAAAATTTAATTTCTATAAAAAAGTTTGTTAAAAGTTTATTTCTATAGAAAATTTTTTCAAAAATTTTATTTCTATAGAAAATTTTGTCAAAATTATATTTCTATAGAAAATTTTGTCAAAATTTTATTTCTACAGACAATTTT
Organism: Haematobia irritans; assembly: GCF_050003625.1. NCBI lineage: Eukaryota > Metazoa > Arthropoda > Insecta > Diptera > Muscidae > Haematobia > Haematobia irritans. Next base: position 45,195,760 of record NC_134401.1, on the reverse strand, counting down.
GTCAAAATTTTATTTCTATGGAAAATTTTGTCAATTTTTTTCTATAGAAAATTTTGTTAAAATTTTATTTCTATAGACAATTTTGTCAAAATTTTATTTCCATAGAAAATTTTTGTTTAAATTTCATTTCTATAGAAAATCTTGTCAAAATTTTATTTCTATAGAAAATTTTGTCAAAATTTTATTTCTATAGAAAATATTGTCAAAATTTTATTTCTATAGAAAATTTTGTTAAAATTTTATTTCTTTAGAAAATTTTCTCAAAATTTTATTTCTATAAAAAATTTTCTCAAAATTTTATTTCTATATAATTTTATTTCTATTGAAAATTTTCTCAAAATGTTATTTCTATAAATTTTTTTTAAAATTTTATTTCTATAATTTTTTGTTTCAAAATTTTATTTCTATAGAAAATTGTGTCAAAATTTTATTTCTATAGAAAATTGTGTCAAAATTTTATTTCTATAAAAAATTTTGTCAAAATTTTCTTTCTATAAAAATTTTTTTCAAAGTTTTATTTCTAGAAATTTTTTTCAAAATTTTATTTCTATTGAAAATTTTTTCAAAATTTTGTTTCTATGGAAAATTTTTTAAAAATTGTATTTCTAATAAATTTCACAAACATACTTTTCTTCTGTAGTTAAATGTAGCTAAAAAGTGGTGTAGGGTCTAATGTAGTCGGCACCGTCCGACTTTAGGCTTTCCTTACTCGTTTTAGTATAATTTTTATTATACTAAAACACAAAGAAATTTTAGTTTTCTTAATAGTACGGAATATTTTATCTTAGATTATTAATTAATCTTTAAACATTAACGGGTTAATGAGTAAACGTTAATGACGATATGTACAACACATATCGTTAATCTGTTGTAGTAGATATCGAATAGCCTAAAAGTAGGCAATAGCAAATCATATGCATTCGTGTTATGCCCATTAAATATGGTAGGGATGACCGCAATAAGATGAAACAATTATAGTTTAGACAATCTATCTATCATGGTATTATCAAAATATGTTTTTTTTTTACGAAAAACGTCGCGTTGAGTCATCTTAAAACATTCAGTACAAAATGTACTGAATTTTTTGCATAAGTATAATATATTACATAAATTGAATTTGCTCTTTTATCAATATAAAAAAGATCCATGACATTTTTAAATGATTACAAGCCCCCAAAAGACAAAATCGTACATTCGTTAATTCTTTTATTCTTATCACAATGAATGGAAGTAGCTTCCAATTCGTTCACAGGGGGCAATGACAAATAAAAAAAAAGTCTGCTTACACTAATAATTTTGAAATTTTTAAAGAACTTTTACTGTAAAGTGTTAATTTAAATGCTCATTGCTACCATAGTTTTTTTTTCTAGGAATTTCTTTTCACAAGGGCAAAATAATCTCATAAGGCTGTGGTGATAAACATGGCCAAACATCTTTTTTCTTTGTGTGTTGATATGCCTTATGAACAGATAATTTTGCACCACCACCTCTATGCTATTTTTTTAACAGCTTACAATACATATTCAGCATATACAAATGAAATTTTTGATTTCAGTTTACATATTTGGAAAATCATGAACGAAAATGTCAGTACAGTTAAATCTGCATTTCTCCAAGCATCGTCACTTAAATTCGGTAGATATTAAAAAGACATTGTAACCAAGTATTGTAAATAAATTGTAATGCCTGATTTTCACGGAATTGAGAATCCAATTTATAATCTACAACCATCAGTTTTCGATAATGCAGTCACAGTGAACGAAAGTGATATAAATGTAAAACATATAGTAAGCAAATTGATTGATTAAAACTGAAACTAATTTGACATATATACAGAAAAAAACAAGTAAGGAAAGTCTAAAGTCGGGCGGGGCCGACTATATTATACCCTGCACCACTTTTTAGATCTAAATTTTCGATACCATATCACATCCGCAAATACATACATTTAAATATCACTCGATCTGGACAGAATTTGATAGACTTCTACAAAATCTATAGACTCAAAATTTAAGTCGGCTAATGCACTAGGGTGGAACACAATGTTAGTAAAAAACCAGTAAGGAAAGTCTAAAGTCGGGCGGGGCCGACTATATTATACCCTGCACCACTTTGTAGATCTAAATTGTCGATACCATATCACATCCGTCAAATGTGTTGGGGGCTATATATAAAGGTTTGTCCCAAATACATAAATTTAAATATCACTCGATCTGGAAGAATTTGATAGACTTCTACAAAATCTATAGACTCAAAATTTAAGTTGGCTAATGCACTAGGGTGGAACACAATGTTAATAAAAATAAATATGGGAAACGTTTAAATCTGAAGCAATTTTAAGGAAACTTCGAAAAAGTTTATTTATGATTTATCGCTCGATATATATGTATTAGAAGTTTAGGAAAATTAGAGTCATTTTTACAACTTTTCGACTAAGCAGTGGCGATTTTACAAGGAAAATGTTGGTATTTTGAACATTTTTGTCGAAATCAGAAAAACATATATATGGGAGATATATCCAAATCTGAACCGATTTCAAGCAAATTTGGCACGCATAGTTACAACGCTAATTCTACTCCCTATGCAAAATTTCAACTAAATCGGAGGAAAAAATTGGCCTCTGTGGGCAAATGAGTGTAAATCGGGCGAAAGCTATATATGGGAGCTATATCTAAATCTGAACCGATTTGGCTGATATTTTGCAAGTTTTTCGAAACTCATAAAATATTCGGATGTACGGAATTTGAGGAAGATCGGTTGATATACACGCCAATTATGACCTGATCGGTGAAAAATATATATGGCAGCTATATCTAAATCTGAACCGATATTTTCCTAAATCAATAGGGATCGTCTTTGAGCCGAAACAGGACCCTATACCAAATTTTAGGACAATCGTGCTAAAACTGCGAGCTGTACTTTGCACACAAAAATACATCAACAGACAGACAGACAGACAGACGGACAGACAGACGGACAGACAGACGGACAGACAGACAGACAGACAGACAGACGGACATCGCTCAATCGACTCAGAATTTAATTCTAAGCCGATCCGTATACTAAAAGGTTGGTCTATGATTACTCTTTCTTGGCGTTACATACAAATGCACAAACTTATTATACCCTGTACCACAGTAGTGGTGAAGGGTATAAATATGGGAAACATTTAAATCTGAAGCAATTTTAAAGAAACTTTGCAAAAGTTTATTTATGATTTATCACTCGATATATATGTATTAGAAGTTTAGCAAAATTAGAGTCGTTTTTACAACTTTTCGACTAAGCAGTGGCTATTTAACAAGGAAAATGTTGGTATTTTGGTCATTTTTGTCGAAATCAGAAAAACATATATATGGGAGCTATATCTAAATCTGAACCGATTTTCAATCAAATTTGGCACACATGACTATACTACCAATTGTACTCCTTGTGCAAAATTTCAAGCTAATCGGGATAAAACTCTGGCTTCTGGATCCATATAAGTGCATATCGGGGGAAAGATATATATGGGAGCTATATCTAAATCTGAATCGATTTCAACCAAATTTGGCACACATAGCTACAATGCTAAATTTACTCCCTGTGCAAAATTTCAACCAAATTGGGCCAAAACTCTGGCTTTTAGGACCATATTAGTCCATATCACACACTTGACTATACTACTAATTGTACTCCTAGTGCCAGATTTTTGGCCGAATTTGGTTGAAATATCGGGCGAAAGATATATATGAGAGCTATATCTAAATCTGAACCGATTTCAATCAAATTTTGCACACTTGATTATACGACTAAGTGTTATGTTTGTACAAAATTTCAAGCAAATCGGTATAAAACTCTGGCTGCTGGGTCCATATTAGTGCATATCGGGCGAAAGATATATATGGCAGCTATATCTAAATCTGAACCGATTTCTTCCAAAATCAATAGGGTTCTATTCTGACCCAAATTGGGAACATGTGCCAAATTTGAAGACGATTGGACTTAAATGGCGACCTAGACTTTGATCACAAAAATGTGTTCACAGACAGACGGACGGACGGACAGACGGACATGGTTATATCGACTCAGGGACCCACCCTGAGCATTATTGCCAAAGACACCATGTGTCTATCTCGTCTCCTTCTGGATGTTACAAACATATGCACTAACTTATAATACCCTGTTCCACAGTGTGGCGCAGGGTATAAAAAACAGCGAGCAATTAATATACCAGGAGAAAAGAAACATGATCGTCAGGATCGTGCCGGACGGGATATTAACATACTCCCCGTGATTATGCTCGATTAGTGAACATAAAGTTATCTTAACAATAAAGACTATCACCAAAGTTAAGAGTTTTCCGCAAACATTGTCGCAACGATTGTCTCTAATATTTTTTACATTTTATGAAATGTTTGTCTAAAATGTCGTTCCTCAAAGAAAAAAAAAACTTTTCTTTCTGTGTAACATTTTTATTTCCACAAAAAATTAAATTGAGACTTAGGAAGTTTACTTTTATTGTTAATGTTACGTCTCCAAATAAAAAAACTATTCGTCGAAGACGAAAGTTGCAATACCATAAATAAAGATTGTTTTTCTTTAAGGAGGCAACCTTGATCGGAAGAAAATATTTTTTTTTTGTGAGGTCATAAGTCTTACAGTTCTCTCATATCCGTGAGTATTATTAGATTATATTTTTATACCAGTGATGGCCACTCCTTTTTGTTGAAACCGAATAAAGTGTCATAACCAGATATACTGATAATAGCATCAAAATAAGAAAGGCGCAAAATACCAAAAACCTATCGTTGCCCATTTGCTTTTCGCTGTAAGGAAGTTTGTTTGGAAGAAAAGCATATACTTTTCGTGATAAACGTCGATTCTTTTACAGGATGTAAAAACAATTTCATAAAGAATAACTAAAAAAACTTTTCTAATTTCTAATTGTATCCCAGCAAAAAAAAAATTTTAAATTTGTTCTAAATGCACAACTTTAACATAAAATTACTTCCAAAAATGTCCTCCCAAAGATGTTCTTTATTTTAATGGGTATTTTTAATGGGTAATTTTAACTGTTTTGTTTCAAATAGGTGGAAAACAGAGTGAAAATTAATAAAATCGTACAAATTATTAAAATTTTGTAAAAAAAAAATTCAATATCTTTTCTAGATTTGCGAATTGTTGAAAATCTTTGAAATCAAACGTTTCAGACAAGTGTAAGAATGCATAAAAAAATCATAAACAAATTATATAAATTACTCGTATATATTTAGCAAAATATCACCTATTTTTTAATTCACTTCCAAAGGACTGAATTCGTATCACACCTAAAGAAGTGATGCAAATTCAGTAGAACGGATGTTGAAATGGTGGACATGCGTCCCCTATGACAAGCCCATGTTAAATTCATCGCTTCTGCGCCAATTTTGCACCACTACCGGATCCAAAAAAAAAAAAAAAACATTTTCACTGGTTTTTTTGCCAGGATCTTCCTTCACATCTTGCTCACTTCCACGAAGTTTATTTAGTTCTAAGTACCTTTTTCTGTAATAAAAACAATGTAGAAGAAATTATTCGATTTTATATATATACTAGCGTAACCCGGCCCGCTTCGCTGCGCCTGCCGAAGCGTATTTGTAGGAACATTTTGCGTTTACTTAGTCAACCTATCCTTCGTGCTGAAAACAAATTCGAAAAGATTTGAGTTCTTTCAAACAAATCGAACTACTTGCTTTTTCGTTTATAGGTACAAATACGGCGGATATGCATATGTAAAATGGTTCGTCTTAAAAAATGTCGGGGAGAGGGTGTACCTTTTCCTCCAAATTTTTTAAATAATGTTCTGTATTCAATTAGTTGGACAATCTTCTATATTTCTTGTGAAAGTGTTTTTTCAAGGAAAGTTATCTTTCTCCTCAACATATCTGAAAATTAAGCACTATATTATAATAACATACAAAGAATTACTGTTTCCCATCCAATAAATCGGAAAAAGCAAATGTAGTAAAACAATTTACCACATTAACATTTGCTAAAATGTTGGAAAATGATGCACCCTCTACGTTGGCTGCCAATTTCATGTAAAATTGTGTTCGTTACTAAAAAGAAGTACCGAGTTCCCATTTACGGAAAACCCTCTACTTTCAATTTAAGAAAAAAAAACGGACAAAAGGGAACCCTCTCCCCACCTTCGCTCCACTAAGACCTGATATCGGACTATCACGTACCCTGTATTAATTTCACAACTACTCAATGGCCCCTATAAATTCTATCGAAGTAAATCGACAAAGTTTATTTCAATTTTCCCCTTCCCCAACCAGATATCGAACAAGTATATACAGCAGTAAGTTCGGCCAGGCCGAATCTTAAATACCCACCACCATGAACCAAATATTAGGGTTTCCTTTGAAAATTCAGGAGGGCTTGAGGACACTTCCGGAAGATAAATTTAAAGATTTCACCTATGAGGACTATATCAGATTCTGGATTTATAAGAACCATTTTTGTTTGAGTTTTAGAGGAATTATTAACATCTCTTGTAAGTGTGCAAGAAAATTATAAAATAACGTCTTGATTTGAAATCTTAAATCTGTAGATTTTCACCCGAGAAGTAAAATTTGGAAATTTTACAATGAGTTTCAAGCAATTTTCATGATCAGTTGGCCTTATACACCCTCAAGAAGTGAAATCGGTCTATGTGGAGGCATTACCAAATGGACCGATAAAAACTTAATCCGATACACGTTTTTGTGAGCCTCAAATACCAGAACATTTAGAATTTCAGGCAAATCAGATAAAAACTACGGTTTCTAGAAACCCAAGGAGTTAAATCTGGAAATCGTTCTTATGGGGGCTATACTAAAATATGGACCGATACTCACCGTTTCGGCACAACTCTTTATGGCCCGAAAATACCTCTAGATTTCCAATTTCAGGCATATTGGATAAAAACTTTGGATTCTAGAAGCCCAAGAAGTAAAATCGGGAAATCGGTCTATATCGGGGCTATACCAAAATATGGACCGATACTCATCACTTTCGGCACACCTATTTATGGTCCTAAAATACATCTAGATTTCCAATTTCAGGCAAATTGGATATAAACTACGGTTTCTATAAGCCCAAGACCCCAAATCGGGAGGTCGGTTTATATGGGCACCATACCAAACCATGGACCGATGCTCACCATTTTTGGCACACCTCTTTACGGTTCTAAAGTACCTTTTGATTTCCAAATTCAGATAAATTGGATAAAAACTGCGGTTTCTATAAGCCCAAGAAGTAAAATCGGGAGATCGGTCTATATGGGGGCTATACCAAAATATAGACCGATACTCACCATTTTTGACACACCTCTTTATGGTCATAAAATACCTCTAGATTTCAAATTTCAGGCAAATTGGATAAAAACTACGATTTCTATAAGCCCAAGAAGTAAAATCGGGAGATCGGTCTATATGGGGGCTATACCCAAACATAGACCGTTACTCACCATTTTTGGCACACCTCTTTATGGTCATAAAAAAAACTCTACATTTCAAATTTCAGGCAAATTGGATAAAAACTGCAGTTTCTATAAGCCCAAGAAGTAAAATCGGGAGATCGGTCTATATGGGGGCTATACCAAAATATGGATCGATACTCACAATTTTTGGCACACGTATTTGTGGTCCTACAATACCTCTAGATTTCCAATTTCAGGCAAATTGGATAAAAACTACGATTTCTATAAGCCCCAGACCCCAAATCGGGAGGTCGGTTTATATGGGGACTATATCACAACCTGGACCGATATAGCCCATCTTCGAACTTGACCTGCCTGCAGACAAAAGACGAGTTTGTGCAAAACTTCAGCACGATGGCTTCATTATTGAAGACTGTAGCGTGATTACAACAGACAGACAGACACACTGAAAAAACAGTGAACCCAACAAGGAAGAAAACTTTTGATTAATTTTAGAAAATGTTGAATATTTTTAGAAATTTTTAACTGAACAGTATTACAAGCGCAGGCATCGCGCCAATATCACAAAAATAAGTAAATATTTTTCGACAAATTCAAGAAAATTTATTAGACCTAAATAATTTTTTTCAATTTTTAAAGAAAATTTTGTAGTTTGAAGGAAAAAATTGGAGTTCAAAATTGCAAGAATGTCTTTAGTGACATACGAAGTTCATAATGGACACTTTTGTAGTAAAATTTACAAATTTGAAGAAATACTGAACTATTTTATGACAAATACGAATTTAGTAAATCTCTATCCTCAACTTGTGTATAATTTTTTCCCGTCTTTTAGTTCATTTAACTAACGTACGCAAAAAATTATTAGAGTATATATACTTTATATAGTCGGAAATCGATATTTCGATGTGTTACAAACGGAATGGCAAACTTATTATACCCCCGTCACCATTCTATGGTGGTGGGTATAAAAATCATATACTAATTTAAAAATCATGTATAAATTTAATCACCTCCTCCCACGTTCCCTATAAATTTCAAGTAGATCGGAGATGTTTAAATTTTGCTCTATTGTTTTGAAGGGACGTCACTTTCCCCGATACAATATCGGCAAACACCGTAGTGAATAGCACCCCTAACCTTCCCTGAAAATTCTTGAAACTTTCCTTCAAGGGTGGGGCAAAGAAGGTTGCCTCTTCGTTCATAACCTTCCCCCACTGCCTTTGTAAATTTCAAGAAAACTAAAAATTGTTGTTTTTTTTGCAGTTCTAGAGGAGGACCTCTTCCGCGACCAAATGTTGAAAAGTGATGTAGCGTATCTTTTGTAAACGTCCCAGAAAATGTCAAGCAAATTATAAGCCTAAAGGGGCGGCCTCTCTTCCGTCCAAATATCACAAAATCTGGTATCAACTATTAATATCGTAACCTCTTCCCAGTCCTCTGTAAATTTCAAGTAACTCGGTAAAGTTTAATTGTATTCTGTATGTACTTAAGAGAAGCGGATGTATCCCTATCCCTGTTATTTTTATTAAAAAATCAGGACGCAGATATAAATTTCATAATCTCACCCATTTTTCCGTAAAATTTCAGTCGGTAGTTTTGTTTTCACTGTACTTTACAAAAAAGTCGGACAAAGGGGTGGTCCCCCTCCCCGACCAAATATCGAAAAATAATGTAGCGGATTTTTGTCTAGGTGTCAACCCCAACATTCAATGAAAATTTCAAGCAAATCGCATAATTTTGTTTCAAAAAGTAGGGCTAGGGGGAGGTCCCCCTCCCCGTCCACCTACGAAATCATCAGGTACCCCATATTAATTCCATAACCTCACCGCATGTTCTCTGTAAATCTCAGATAATTTAGAGAAATTTAGTTTTTTCACTGTACTTTAAAAAAAGTCGAACAAAGGGGAGGTCCCCCTCCGCCACCAAATATCGAAATATAAAGTAGCGGATCTTTGTCTAGATGCCAACCCCAACCTTCAATGAAAATTTCAACCAAATCGGTCAACTTTGGTCCAATTTTCAAAAAGTCCGACAAAGGGGAGGCCCCCCTCCCCGACCAGGTGTCAAAAAATGAGGTACCCTATTTTCAGCACATGAACGCCCCCTACGATCTCTGAAAGTTTCAAGTAAATCGGTTCAGCCGTTTCGGAGCCAACTCGGAACATACAAATAAACAATCAAACAAACAAACAAATAAACAAACATAGGTTGAATTTTATATATATAGATTTTTTTTAATTTCACCTTTCGCCTGGACGGAGAATCGAATCGCGGACCATACAGTTTGTAAGCCAAACACTATCCACTGGGTTACGTAGCCGTTATTGTCATCAACGGACAATAATCGCTATAGCCATCAACGTATAAGCAGTCAGTTATTTTTTTTACTGTTAGCCTGATGTCAACGCAGGCTGTTTTTTCGTCCAAATCAATTACGTTACATATTATTACAATTTTAATACGAGCTAATTGGACATGAAGATTAAGGAATTGGTATTATTAAGTAATTGAAAAGAAAATGCCACATACTCATCTTACAAGCCTGAGTATACATATGTTTCAGTGTCGCCCAATACACATTTCCATAGTCTCTACACTCAAAAAAAAGTGAACTCTCTATTTCACTAAAGCCAATTTAACTTTATTTTAGTTCATGGAATTATTATGTATGGAGAAAGTTTCCTTTACTCTAATAATTTTTTGTGTACGTTAGTTAAATTAACAAAAAACGAGGAAAAAAATATACTCAAATGAAGCATAAAGATTAACTAAATTCGTGTCTTCCACAAAATACTTCAGAATTTCTTTAAATTTGTAAATTTTACCAAAAATGCGTCCATCATGAACTTCGTATATCACTAAAGACATTCTTGCAATTTTGAACTCCAATTTTTTCTTTCAAACTACAAAATTTTCTTTAACAAGTGAAAAAACTTAGTTATGTCTAATAAATTTTCTTGAATTTGTCGAAAAATATTTACTTATTTTTATGACATCGGCGTGATGCCAACGTTTGTAATACTGTTTAGTTAAAATTTTCTAAAAATATTCAAAATTTTCTAAAATTAACCGAAAGTTTTCTTCCTGGTGGTTTCACTGTTTTTTCAGTGTAGTAAGATCTGGCTGGGTGAGATGGTCAATTTGGGTCTTATATGCTAATTTCTTATGAAAATTACATACGAGAATTATTTTCTCCCAAGTTGAACCATTTTTTCACCACCACTGTGCATCATCTTCTCAAATAGCTACAACCCCTTAATGCTACAGTTATATTTATATAGCATAGTTTTCGGCGCCCTCGAACCGAAACTTTATTTAACAGAAACATACATTTAGTTTGCCCCCGAAGTGCAATGCTTAGCATGCCCGCCTTGCATACAAAGGATCGGGGGTTCTACCCCTGCTTCGATCGAACAACAACATTTTTTTGGTGATAAAAGTTTGAAATTTTCGAAAAAAAATATCAAAAAACCCAAAGAAAAGAAAAACGTTTTCGGTACACGTTTTCCAAACGTTTTTTTTTTTTGCATGTAAGTGTTTTGACAGGAACTTTTGTTCTTGCAAATAGTTAAAAAATAAATATAGAAAATAAATAATAAAAAATATTATGCACTCCTATTCTTTATTCGATATTTTATCTTCCTCATGATCTTATCGATTAATTAATATCGATGGGCATATTGAACAAAATAAAAAAAATGTGCAGATATTTATGTCATTGACTTTTTCTCTATATAAAATTAAATTACAGTGTGGGACATAACATATTGAACTGGGAATTTAATTAAAATTTTTGTCAACCATATACAGGAGAACAAATAAACGGTTTGATGAGAAAGATGAATTAACTCGTGCGGAAATATAACTAAATTCTAGTACACTTTTTGAGATTTCCACAATTAAAATAAGTTAAAATAAGAAAAACGTTATGGCCTAAAATTACATCTTCTCATAATAGAAAAAACAAGTATATACGGCTGTAAGTTCGGCCAGGCCGAATCTTAAATACCCACCACCATGAATCAAATATTAGGGTTTCCTTTGAAATTTCAGGGGGGTTTGAAGACAGATCAAGCAGAGCAGTTCAACCAGTACACTTCACGAAGATAAATTTAAAGATTTTAGCTATGAAGACTATATCAGATTCTGGATTTATAAGAAACATTTTTGTTTGAGTTTTAGAGGAATCATTAACATCTCTTGTAAGTGTGCAAGAAAATTATAAAATAACGTCTTGATTTGAAATCTTAAATCTATAGATTTTCACCCGAGAAGTACAATCTGGAAATTTTACATTGAATTTCAAGCAATTTTCATGATCGGTGCGCCTTCTATACCCTCCAGAAGTGAAATCGGTCTATATGGAGGCATTACAAAATGAACCGATAAAAACTTAATCCGATACACGTTTTTGTGAGCCTAAAATACCAGAATATTTACAATTTCAGGCAAATCGGATAAAAACTACGGTTTCTAGAAACCCAATGAGTTAAATCGGGAAATCGTTCTTATGGGGGCTATACTAAACCATGGACCGATGCTCAGCATTTTTGGCACACCTCTTTAAGGTTCTAAAATACCTCTAGATTTCCAATTTCAGCAAATTGGATAAAAACTACGGTTTCTATAAGCCCAAGAAGTAAAATCGGGACATCGGTCTATATGGGGGCTATACCAAAACACGGACCGATACTCACCATTTTTGGCACACGTCTTTATGGTCCTAAAATACCTCTAGATTTCCAATTTCAGGCAAATTGGATAAAAACTACGGCTTCTCTAAACCTAAGACCCCAAATCGGGAGGTCGGTTTATATGGGGACCATACCAAAACATGGACCGATGTTCACCATTTTTGGCACACCTCTTTAAGGTTCTAAAATACCTCCAGATTTCCAATTTCTGGCATATTTAATAAAAACTGCAGATTCTAGAAGCTCAAGAAGTAAAATCATGAGATCGGTCTATATGGGGGCTATACCAAAACGTGGACCGATACTCACCATTTTTGGCACACCTCTTTATGGTCCCAAAATACCTCTAGATTTCCAATTTCAGGCAAATTGGATAAAAAACCACGCTTTCAATAAACCCAAGAAGTAAAATCGGGAAATCGGTCTATATGGGGGCTATACCAAAACACGGACCGATACTCACCCTTTCTGGCACACCTATTTGTGGTTCGACAATACCTCTAGATTTCCAATTTCAGGCAAATTGGATAAAACCACGGTTTCAATAAGCCCAAGACCCCAAATCGGGAGGTCGGTTTATATGGGGACCATACCAAAACATGGACCGATGCTCACCATTTTTGGCACACCTCTTTAAGGTTCTAAAATACCTCTAGATTTCCAATTTCTGGTATATTTAATAAAAACTGCGGATTCCAGAAGCCCAAGAAGTATAATCGGGAGATCGGTCTATATGGGAGCTATACCAAAACGTGGACCGATACTCATGGAGGCCTTACCAAATGGACCGATAAAACTAAATCATATACACTTTGTTATGGGTCTAAAATGCCAGTATATTTTCAATTTGTGGCAAATCGGATAAAAACTACAATTTCTAGAAACCCTATGAGTTAAATCGGGAGTTCGGTGTAATGGGGGCTATACCAAAACATGGAAGGATACACACAGTATTCAGCACATTTAACTGTAGTTCTAGAATCTAGATCCCAAATCGGAGGGCCTGTTTATAAGGGGGCTATATCAAAAACTGTACCGATATTCAATATATTCGGTACATCTTTGAGGCAAAATAAAATCGGCAGATCGGTCTATATGGTGTCTATATCCAAACATGGACCGGTACTCACCATTTTCGGCACACGTCTTTAGGGTCCTGGAGTACCTCTAGATTTCAAATTTCAGGTAAATTGGATTAAAACTACGGATTCTAGAAGTCCAAGAAGTAAAATCGGGAGATCGGTCTATATGGTGTCTATATTCAAACATGGACCGGTACTCACCATTTTCGGCACACGTCTTTAGAGTCCTGGAATACCTCTAGATTTCAAATTTCAGGTAAATTGGATTAAAACTACGGATTCTAGAAGCCCAAGAAGTAAAATCGGGAGATCGGTCTATATGGTGGCTATATCAAAACATGGACCGGTACTCACCATTTTCGGCACACGTCTTTAGAGTCCTGGAGTACCTCTAGATTTCAAATTTCGGGTAAATCGGATGTAAAATACACTTTCTAGACGCCCAAGAAACAAAATCGGGAAATCGGTCCATATGGGAGCTATGCCAAAACATGGACCGATAGGCACCATTTTCGGTACACTTTTTGATTGTCCTAAAATACCTTTAGATTTCCAGTTTCAGGCAAATTGGATAAAAACTACAGTTTTTATAAGCCCAATACCCCAAATCGGGAGGTCGGTTTATATGGGGACTATATCAAAACTTGGACCGATATAGCCCATCTTCGAACTTGACCTGCTGCCTGCAAACAAAAGACGAATATGTGCCAAATTTCAGGACGATAGCGCCATTATTGAAGGCTGTAGGGTGATTACAACAGACAGACGGACATGCTTATATAGTCTTAGAATTTCTCCCTGATCAAGAATATATATACTTTATATAGTCGGAAATCGATATTTCTATGTGTTACAAACAGAATCACAAACTTATTATAACCCCGTCACCATTCTATGGTGGTGGGTATAAAAAGAAACAATTTGGTTCATTTTATTAAATTTAGCACATTTGTAATAAATTAACAATACATTCAAATTGAACATTTTTAATTTAATAAATTAATTTGTTAATTAAATAATTTTAAAGTAAAATTTCTGACATAGCATTGCCGGACACTGTATTTCTTGAGGGCGGCATATTAAGGCAATCTACGGAAGAGATTGGAAGCAACAACGCCTATGAACTTTCATTTTAAACGGCCACTGTGTCAACCGATTTATTGTTATTGGTGTTATTAGTACGTATCATAAAGATATAAGGCAAATTAAGTAGAATTTTGAATAATTATTAGAATACACAATAATATTCTTTTGTTCTTGTTTTTATCGAATATGGAAGCATAATTATTATTTGTTTTTCTGCCCACCAAATTTTCTACAAATTATTCCATAGGTCTAAATTATTTTGATCAGTTTATTAAATTGTGCACTTAGGTACAGATTGCTAGCATTTGAATATTCTTAAATCAAGAGATATTCAAATTTTTCTTGTATAAAATTTCGATTGCATTACGTTTATTAAGTGATTACCGTGTTTATTAGGTTCTATTTGAAAAAAAAAAACACACACACACAGGATAAAATGGCAAATGTTACTGGTGTCGAAAATCCAGTGTACTCGCAATCTCAAACTGATTTGAATGCATATCCTGAGGATGATTTCTGGCAAACTAGTGTAAGTTTTAGTTTATTTTTTTCTGGAAATAATACTGTCTTTTAGACAAAACTGTGTTTCTACATTTTCGTATAGAAACACCGCTTTGTACATCTACATTTTCGATATCATCTCAAATCCTCCAAATGTGTAGGGTGCCATATATAAAGATTTACGTTTTGGACAACGTTTTTTAGACTTCTACCAAATCTATAGGCTTTAAATTTAAAATGGCTAATGCACGGAGCAAAATGTTAGTAAAAAATTCCACATATTTTTTTTTTATTTAAGTCTAAATCAATTTTTAGGGAATTTCGCAAAAGTGTATTTACGCGCAAAAAAATTAATTAATTGATCCAATTAATTTTTAATAGAAATGTCTTCAATCATACATATGATAGTATCAATTAAAAAATTATTTGAAATTAAATAAAAAATTAATTTATCCAATTAAAAAAATTAATTGATACTATTAATTTTTGTGATTGATTTTTGTTTCAATTAAAAAATTTGTTGAATCAATTAAATTTTTGAATTGAATATTTTTATAAGCTCAATTAAGACTTTAATTGAGAGCCACCGTGGTGCAATGGTTAGCATGCCCGCCTTGCATACACAAGGTCGTGGGTTCGATTCCTGCTTCGACCAAACACCAAAAAGTTTTTCAGCGGTGGATTATCTCACCTCAGTAATGCTGGTGACATTTCTGAGGGTTTCAAAACTTCTCTAAGTGGTTTCACTGCAATGTGGAACGCCGTTCGGACTCGGCTATAAAAAGGAGGTCCCTTGTCATTGAGCTTAACATGGAATCGGGCAGCACTCAGTGATAAGAGAGAAGTTCACCAATGTGGTATCACAATGGACTGAATAGTCTAAGTGAGCCTGATACATCGGGCTGCCACCTAACCTAACCTAAGACTTTAATTGGAAAAATGTTCGTGAACATTTTTCTGTATACGAATTATTTGTCTATAGACATGTATTAGGGGTATAGGCAAATTTGATTATTTTTTACAAGAACATGTGGGTATTTTGGTCCTATTGGCCTAACTCAGTAGAACATACCTATATCTGTGGTCACAACCCTTAACAGCCTAACTCGAGTTAGGACACAATTGAGTTAATAGCACCATCGTATTCAGCGTATCTAAATTTATTTGCTCTAAATTTTTCATGTTTGTATCTCTTCTAGGAATCTGTAGCAAAGTTTTCCAAAAAACACCTTCTCCTGATTTTCAATGAAGATTCAAAACTTTAAACTCCTGTACTGAAAATATTGAAAAACAGATTTAGGCTGTTATGGGTTATGACCACAGATATATGAGGGCCTTGTCTAAATCTGACTCGATTTTGACCACATTTGGCACACATTGCTAAAATGTTAATCATACTCTCTGTGCACAATTTCAATTTCAATTAAATCGGGCGAAAGTTATATATGGGAGCTATATATAAATCTGAACCGATTTCACGTACACAGTAGAATATTGATTCTACTCCCTGTGTAAAATTTCACCAAGATCGGAGTAAAACTCTGGCTTCTGGAGCCATAGAAGTACATATCGGGCGAAAGATATATATAGTAGCTATATCTAAATCTGAACCAATTTCAACAAATTTTAGCATACTTAGTTTTAATGTTAATCCTACTCTCTTTGCAAATTTTCATGTAAACCAGAATAAAACTCTGGCTTCTGGAGCCATAAAAGTACATATCGGGCGAAAGATATATATGAGAGCTATATCTAAAACTGAACCGATTTCTGTCTTAAAACTGCAACCTGGACTTCGATCAAAAAAATGTGTTCAGAGACAGACGGACATGGTTTGATCAACTCATGATGGCAAATGTTCGATGGGAGAATTGCAAGGGTTGTAACGACACCATGCAAATATGGCCCCATTTAAACTTGAACCGCACAGTAGATATGCTAGTGTTCTCAAGACGTCAGCTATCACTTCTGATATCTGCTATAACTAGTCGCTGCCTGATAGGCGAATTTGCAAAAACTATTGACGCGAAGTATAATGACTATTGTATGAGCTGTTATGATGTGGAGGAAAAGGAATCAATTAAACACCTCTTGTGTGAGTGTCCTGCTTTTTGTGTAAGGCGTAAGCAAATTTTAGGAGCATATAGCTTTAGATTACTGGCGGACCTGGAAAACGTTAACTTAAGCAGTTTGTTAATGTTTTTGGAACAATCTGGTTGGTTCAACAAAAGAAAATAATAGAGACGGTTCAGTGGTTAAAACTAGAAGTGCCCATATGTAATAGGTACTTTTAGTTAAATGTGGTATCACAATGGACTGAATAGTCTAAGTGAGTATGAAACTTAATCGGGCTGCCACTTTAACCTAACCTAACCTAGATCGAATCACCCTGAGCATTTTTGCCAAATACACCATATGTCTATGTCGTCTCCTTCTGGGTGTTCCACAGTGTGGCACACAGTATAAAAATGGGGTTTTGAATAAGAACACTTCGTGAGACATTTAAAATGTACACATTCGATTGGCCACCAGAACTCAAGCGCCATGGAAATGTCCTAAAGACCGTGTTGGACACCTGGACAGACAAATATTTTGTCCGCAGACCATGGACATTCCAACAGCACCCAACATATATCAAACATGAATGGTTTAAAATCGTGGTTCCTCGATTTATTTCTATCTCCGGATCTCTTGTGCTTGGAGCATTTCGGAGAGAAAGTTGACACTAAAAAACACCAAAGTCTCGAGACGGCTTTTTCATACTCTAAACCACCCTTACTGAATTAGTAATCACACTCTTAGAAAAATATGTTTTTCATATGTTCCGATATAAACAAAATGTGTTTCGGGCAGAATTTTAAAACACAATATATTTAAGTGCAAACATGTAATGTTCCTAAACTAACACTAAATGTTAGGGACATCTATGTTAATATGTTAGAATATATTATGTTTGGGGCATGAATGTTTCATAAAAATCATATGTGTGGATGCAAACATATATAAATTTACAAATTTCGACTAAACATACATATGTTGTGATATTTTATTCAAAGCGACAGAGAGAGTATATAGATGGAAACCGGGAGAGTTGACAAAAGATATCAACATAACACAGCGAAAGAATCAAAAGAGAATAATTTGTGTGAAACCGCTTGTATGTTGTTTCGGAAAACTGTTTTATGATAAGGCCAAAAATTTGATATGCTAAGTCTAAATATTATTTAATTTAAATAAAGAGACATTCGGAACCAAGAGAATAGACATTTGAAAAACACACAGCATATGTTGTTAACGAAAGGGCACTATACTCTTTTTAGAGTTGGGACAGTAAAATGAAATAAGGAAGAAATAGTGAAAAATTACACAGTAAAATGTACAAAAACAAAGTTTAGTTCCTCTTTATTAACAAGTAGTCCACGAGGAGTTGACGGACACCTTAAAATATAAAAGCGGGCATTAAGTTCGAGTTTTGCAGCTAAAACAATTTAAAAAGTTTATTATCTTTAAATTTAATTATTAAAGAAAAAAAAGGTATTTTAGAGCGATGGTGTTAAATGCTAGTAAAAAACTGTTCACGCCTAAATAAATTTATGTTTATATTATAAAATTATTTATGTATGTTTATACTCGACTCCACGTTCTTCCTTTGTTAGAGTTTTTGAATTTCCTCCAAATTTTAAAGTATTGTACCAAAAACAGTTTTTTGTTACAAAACTGTTATTTTTGCAATAAAAAAATATTTTATCCAAAAATCAGTCAATTTCGTTTATATCAAGCACTGTTACTGACTATAAATCTTTAATAACCCACATTTCGAAGTTTCATTATAACAATTTAATATAGTATAAATATAAATGTGTAGATTAAAAAAAAAAGTGTTCGGTCGGAGTAGGGATTGAACCCACGACCCTTTGCATGCAAGGCAGACATGCTAACCACTGCTCCACGTGGCAAACAAATGTTTCTGTTAAATAATGTTATCTTTACATGGGCTCGTGGGCGCTGCAAACTATGCTATATAAATGTAACTTATAACGATAATTATCTGCTGGTAACCATAACAGCTACGTAGCCCAGTGGATAGTGTGTTGGCTTACAATCTGTATGGTACTCGGTTCGATCCGTACAGGCGAAAGGTAAAATTTAAAAAATTTATAAAAGTGAATAATTTCTTCAACATTATTTGTATTACAGAAAAAGGTGCCAAGAGCAAATATATTTCGTGGAAGTGAAAATAACGAGTATGTTAGGGAATGAGCACAATCGTCTTTGGGAAAAATTCTTCCAAGCATATAATGCTTCCAAACATATAATATGTTCACATAAAACAAACATATTAATGTTTCGGCAGTATCCAATAATATATGCGCTTCCTGCAAAATATGTTTGGAACATATGTTAAAGAAGCGATTTTTTTTAAGGGTGCATAAGTATTTGTGTGGTAACATTGATATAGGTCTGGCAGATAAACCGCAGTTGCATATTTAAGAAAATTAAGGGGTACATGTTTATGGGTGCTTTGTCTCAATCTGACTATAGCTCATAGTCAGTTTTGCCAGGGACAGTGTTCGGTTTACCCTACAAGGACAAAAAAAGTTTCCTACTTTCCCATACATTCCTAAACAATTTTCCCTACAATTTTACAAAACAAAAATGGTTCTAAGTACTTTATTATCTTAAAATATGGAAATGCAACGTATGTAACCTAGAAAATAAATTTGTATTACCACCACGGTTGCCACAGTTGGTAGAATTCTACCAAAAATAGTAATTTCTTCGTTAAATCTCTATGGAAATAAAATTGTTGAAAAAGTTTCTATAAACAATTTTTTTTGAGAAAATTTTCTATAGAAATAAAATTTTGATAATAAATTCTATAAAAATAAAATTGTAAGAAAAAATTCCATAGAAATAAAATTTTGAGAACATTTCTTATAGAAATAATATTTCGAAAAAAATTTCTATAGAAATACAATTTTGACAAAATTTTCTATAGAAATAAAATGTTGACAAAATTTTCTACAGGAATAAAGTTTTGACAAAAATTTCTATAGAAATCTTTGTTTGGTAGATTTGTGGTAATTTGTGGCAATCTTAAATTTTGTTAGATTTTTTTGGCACTAGTGGTAACTGTTGTTACGACACATTGTTAAAGATCAAGCCTTGCCGGCTTCTAATTTCCTAATCTAGAGCCACCAAAATGTCAAAATTATTACAAATTGTGTTGAATGAAAATGTCCCTACATTGTGGCCCTACGTCCTACAAGACGCTAAATATTAGAAAAACCTACATATAGGGAATTTCCCCTACTTCTAGCAACACTGGCTGTAGTTGATATTGCACCTACGGGGTTAGTATGTCACTAATATTGAGCCCATTATTAAAAAAGAGAAAATCGCCCAATTAGTCTGGGTAATAAATCCAAATTTTTAAAAATCGAGCAATATTCTTATGTATGAGCTACAAGTACGTATAAATACGATCGGCTAGTACATCAAAATTTGAAATTTGAGTAACATTGGTTAATAAATAAAAGTATTATGGTCAAATTTGGGAAAATTGAGCGATGCATATATATGGAAGCTATATGTTAATCTGGACCAATTTGCATAATATTTTGCGGGTTTGATTAATACCACAAAAGGTTACCTTGTGCAAAATTTGAGTAAGATCAGTTAAGAAATGAGGCCTCTATGGTCAAACATAAGGTTATGAGGGCAAATTTTTCAAAATCGGGCGATACATATATGGGAGCTATATCTACATTTGAACCGATTTCGATGAAATTCTGCACATACCGTTAGTACTATAGAGGACTGGATCTAGCCAACTTTGAGTAAGATCGGTTAATAAAAAAGGGTACTATGGCCAAATTTGGGAAATCGGACTATACATATATATGGAAGCTATCGTATATCGCAATCTGAACCGATTTCGATGAAATTTTGCACATACAGTAAGTGCTATAGAAGATTACATTTGGCCAACTTTGAGTACTATCGGTTGATTAATAAGGGTTTTATAGGCAAATTTAGAAAAATCGGGCGGTACATATATATGGGAGCTATAGCTAGATCTGAACCGATTTCCATGATTTTTTTGCACATATAGTTAGCGCTATAGAAGATTACATTTGACCAACTTTGAGTACTATCGGTTGATTAATAAGGGTTTTATAGGCAAATTTAGAAAAATCGGGCGGTACATATATATGGGAGCTATAGCTAAATCTGAACCGATTTCGGTGATTTTTTACACATATAGTTAGCGCTATAGAAGGTTACATTTGGCCAACTTTGAGTACTATCGGTTGATTAATAATGGTTTTATAGGCAAATTTAGAAAAATCGGGCGGTACATATATATGGGAGCTATAGCTAAATCTGAACCGATTTCCATCATTTTTTACACATATAGTGTTTTCCTTGAAAATAAGGTAGTTTGGTCAACATCTACAATCATTTTTTTTTTTCAAAAATTGCTCTTATTTTCCATTTATTGAACAATTTATCGCTTATCAACATTATACATGAACTCTTCATCGGGTTACTCCAGCGAGACTCGCTAGAGACCAAAACACATAGTTGTTATTTCACCCGTCTATGATTTGTGATTACACTTCCTTCTTAAATTTCTCAATTTAGAATACTGTACCTGTGGATGCTGAAGATCCAGATGCGAAAAAGCGCGATAATTGGGGAAATGATATCGAATTTTTAATGTCTTGCATAGCCCTCTCTGTGGGCTTAGGTAATGTATGGCGGTTTCCTTTTATCGCCTTGCAAAATGGAGGTGGTGCCTTTTTGATACCTTATCTGATAACGTTGGTGTTGGTGGGGAAACCCATATATTATCTGGAAATGATTTTGGGTCAATTTTCCAGTAGAGGTAGTCTCAAAATATATGACTATGCTCCTATAATGAGAGGTAAGAATTAAGAGAACATATTAAGATAAAAATAATAACGCATCTTTGTTTTTTTTCCAGGCGTTGGTTTTGGCCAATATATTGCCATATTTTTTATTGCAACCTATTATGCATCGTTGATGTCTCTAACATTACGATATCTGATCGATTCATTTTATGCAATATTACCATGGAGTTATTGTCGTGAAGAATGGGGTGATATGTGCATCGATTCCAAGTATAAAGGAGATATTGGTAAACTAACACTAATCGATGGCAATGGAATAAAGAAAACTTCTGCCGAGTTTTACTTTGTGTAAGTATCCTCTCAGTCTGAAATAAGGTTTCAACAGATCATTCGACATGAAGATTATGGTATTGGTACAAGGTTAGGTTAGGTGGCAGTCCGATGTATCAAGCTTACTTAGACTATTCAGTGATACCACATTGGTGAAATTCTCTCTTATCACTGAGTGCTGCCCGATTCCATGTTAAGCTCAATGATAAGGGACCTCCTTTTTATAGCCGAGTCCGAACGGTGTTCCACATTGCAGTGAAACCACTTAGAGAAGCTTTGAAACCCTCAGAAATGTCACCAGCATTACTGAGGTGGGATAATCCACCGCTGAAAAACTTTTTGGTGATCGGTCGAAGCAGGAATCGAACCCACGACCTTGTGTATGCAAGGCGGACATGCTAACTATTGCACCACGGTAGCTTCCAACTCATTGACAAGAGAGAAGGGATGAAAGATCGTTTGGCATAGTTACAAACCACAGAGTTGTGATGGTTATCATTAACAAGGGAGATGTGGACGGTATGGTTCTGGGGGGAAGTTAAGAACGCAATGTCTGGTGTCTACACACAGGTACAGGAAAACATTTCCCGGTCCACGTCCTCGACGCCAAGAGTCTAAATGGTATCAACAACCATTTAATTTAATCGTATTTGCGGAACATAGAGTCTCTGGGCTATGGATAAAGCAGCGTCGATGGTAATTGGTGAAGTTTTGGAAGGAGCCGCTTTGGAGTTAGTGAAGAAGACTAAACAGACTAAAGGAATTTAACCTTAAACCTCCAAACGCTGATTGGCAGGTTGGCCATATTTGCTTGTAATTCTCCCATCGAACATTTGCCATCATAACAGCCTTCTCACACCATAGACTTCCGCAAGTCTCTTAACGAGATGGCTGAGCAGTGCATTGTTCACCTAATATGAAACATACCAAGGAACTGCTCAGTCTAGGAACTAACCTACATATTCCAGGTGAACTAGAATCTGTTGGTAGACACAATTGGTAGAATTCTACCAAAAATGGTAGATTTTTTATTGTTTGGTCTACTGGTAAAATTCTTGTTGTTTTGGTAGATTTTCCAAATAGGTATTTCACAAATTTTCTGTAGAAATACAATTTTGACAAAATTTTCTATAGAAATAAAATTACGACAAAATTTTCTATAGCAAAAAATTTTTGACAAAATTTTCTATAAAAATAAAATTTTGACAAAATTTTCTATGGATATAAAATTTTTCCCAAAATTTTCTATAGAATTAAAATTTTGACAAAATTTCTATAGAAATAGAGTTGTAAATATACTCCCTTGTAAAGAAGTTCACTGTTGTTTAAATTCTCGTTCTCGAAATATTGGAAAATTTTAAATATAAAAATACAACTCAAAAAACAACAACATCTGTTTTTGTTCACATGACGAACAAAGCAAATATAATTAAAAGTTTAAAGGTCAACTAATTAAAACAACGAAATAAAATTTTGACAAATTTTTCTATAGGAATAACATTTTGACGAAATTTTCTATAGAAAGAAATTACGACAAAATTTTCTATAGAAATGAAGGTTTGAAAATTTTTTTATAGAAATAAAGTTTTGACAAACTTTTCTATAGAAATAAATTTTTTACAAAATTTTCTAGGAATAAAATTTTGACAAAATTATCTATAGAAATAAAATTTAGACAACATTTTCAAAAGAATAAAATTTTGAGAAAATGTTCTATAGAAATGAAATTTTGACTAAATTTTTTTTAGATAGAAAATATTATTCTGAAAATCCTATAGGAATAAATTTTTGACGAAATTTTCTATAGAAATAAAGTTTTGACAAATTTTTCTATAGAAATAATATCTTGACAAATTTTTCTATAGAAATAAAATCTTGACAATTTTTTTTATAGAAATACAATTTTGACAAAATTTTCTATGAAAAAAAATTCGACAAAATTTTCTATAGAAATAAAATTTTCATAAAATTTTCTATAGAAATAAAATTTTCACAAAATTTTGTATAGAAATAAATTGAAATATCAATTGATAAATTGAATTGAAATAAAATTTTGACAACATTTTCTAGAGAAATAAAATTTTGACAACATTTTCTGTAGAAATAAAATTTTGACAAAATTTTCTATCAAAATAAAATTTTGACAAATTTTCTATAGAAATAAAATTTTGACAAAATCTTCTATAGAAATAAAATTTTCATAAAATTTTCTATAGAAATAAAATTTTCAAAAAATTTTCTATGGATATAAAATTTTGACAAAAATTTTCTATAGAAATAAAATTTTGACAAATTTTCTATAGAAATAAAATTTTGGCAAACATTTTCTATAGAAATAAAATTTTAACAAAATTTTCTGTGGAAATAAAATTTTGACAAATTGTTCTATAGAACTAAAATTTAGACATAATCTATTATAAAAATAAAATTTTGAAAAATTTTCTATAGATATAAAATTTTGACAAAATTTTCTATTGAAATAAAATTTCGACAAAATTTTCTATGGATATAAAATTTTGACAAAAATTTTCTATAGAAATAAAATTTTGACAAAATTTTCTATAGAAATAAAATTTTGACAAATTTTTCTATAGAAATAAAATTTTGACAAATTTTTCTATAGCAATAAACTTTTGACGAAATTTGCTATAGCAATAAAATTTTGACAAATTTTCTATAGAAATAAAATTTTGACAAACATTTTCTATAGAAATAAAATTTTGACAAAATTTTCTATGGAAATAAAATTTTGACAAATTTTTCTATAGAAATAAAATTTTGACATAATCTATTATAGAAATAAAATTTTGACACAATGTTCTAAAGAAATAAAATTTTGACAACATTTTCTACGGAAATAAAATTTGGCAACATTTTCTATAGAAATAAAATTTTGACAAAATTTTCTATAGAAATAAAATTTTGACAACATTTTCTATAGAAATAAAATTTTGACAACATTTTCTATAGAAATAAAATTTTGACAACATTTTCTACGGAAATAAAATATTGACAACATTTTCTATAGAAATAAAATTTTCGACAAGACTTTCTTTACATTTTCTATTTTGACAAAATTTTCAATAGAAATAAAATTTTAAGAAAATTTTCTATAGAAATAGCATTTTGAGAAAATTCTCTATAGACGTAAAATTTTATTCTGATAATTCTATAGAAATAAAATTTTTACAAAATTTTCTATAGAATTATTTAAAATTTTAAATTTATTTGGGCAAAGCCCTTTAGTTGGATGTGCAGCTCTTTCGGAATTACCACATTCCTCATCAGCATCCTCTACTTGGAGTAAAACTATCAACCAATTATCAGAATAATTTCGGGTAATTCACTCAACCCAAAGTGATCTACACTTGAACCTTCCGAAAAAAGGTTTGGCTACTGCCTAAACAAATTTGCAAGCATATCTCTTTTCCTTTGCGAAACTCAAATCATCGATTAGAATGTAGTTGGCTGGGTTTGTTTTTGAGCGTGCTTCCTCTATCTTCATTCGTTTTGTTTGTTATTGTTGGTTTCTCTTCAATTATGTGGTAATTCCGAAACAGCTGTACATCCAACCATCTTGCAGTCTATAGGGCTTTGCCCAAATAAATTTGACAAGCATACTTTTCCTCTGTTGGTTAAGCTACACATGTAGTTTAATCAATGCATGGCTTTAAGCTCAGATCAAAAACAACAATAACATAAAATTTTATTCTAAAAATCCTATAGGAATAAAATTTTGACGAAATTTTCTACAGAAATAAAGTTTTGTTGTTGTTTTTTTATTTCAGCTTAAAACCATACATTGACTAAACTACAAGAGTAGCTTAACCAACAGAGGAAAAGAATGTTTGTCAAATTTATTTGGGCAAAGCCCTATAGACTGCAAGATGGTTGGATGGACGCACGTTTCGGAATTACCACATTCCTCATCAGCATCCTCTACTTGCAGCAAAACTATCAACCAATTATCAGAATAAATTCAGGCAGTTTATTAAACCCAACAAAAACCACACTTGAACCCTCCGAAAAAAGGTTTTACATTGATAGCCGGCTTATGCCGAAATAAATTCGAAACAAACATATCTCTTTTCCTATGCCACTGTCAAATCATCGATTTGAATTCACATGGCTGGGTTTATTTTGAGCGTGCCTCCTCTTCTTTTTCCATTTGTTTTGTTTTGTTATTGTTGGTTTTGTTCTTTAAGCATTGTTGTTGTTTTTTATTTCAGCTTAAAACCATACATTGACTAAACTACAAGAGTAGCTTAACCAACAGAGGAAAAGAATGTTTGTCAAATTTATAATTCCGAAACGTGCGTCCATCCAACCATCTTGCAGTCTATAGGGCTTTGCCCAAATAAATTTGACAAACATTCTTTTCCTCTGTTGGTTAAGCTACTCTTGTAGTTTAGTCAATGTATGGTTTTAAGCTGAAATAAAAAAACAACAACAATGCTTAAAGAACAAAACCAACAATAACAAAACAAAAGAAATAAAGTTTTGACAAATTTTTCTATAGAAATTAAATTTTGACAAATTTTTCAATGGAAATAAAATTTTAACAAATTTTTCTATAGAAATAAAATTTTGACAAAATTTTCTATAGAAATAATATTTAGACAACATTTTCTATAGAAATGAAATTTTGACAAAATTTTCTTTAGACATAAAATTTTATTCTAAAAATCCTATAGGAATAAAATTTTGACAAAATTTTCTATAGAAATAAAGTTTTGACAAATTTTTCTATAGACAAATTTTTCTATAGAAATAAAATTTTGACAAAATTTTCTATAGAAATAAAATTTTGACAAAATTTTCTGTAGAGATTAGAGGTGTGCACGTGGCACGAAATTGTCGTGACTCACTAAAATTTTCGTGACTCACGCGTGAGTCGTGAGTCACGCTCATGGCAACGGCGTGAGTGTGCGTGAACGTGATTACCAATCCAAAATGTTGTGCGTGAGCGTGAGTCACGAAAATAATATCTTCGTGAGTGTGCGCGAGTAACGAACTACGCTCACGAAAATAATCCCGCTCACGAACATAAAACGCTTAAGAGTTAAATTGTGTTACAATTTCAGTGACACCTAATGTTAAGAGTTTAATAACGCTTTCGATTTTAATCGTGCTCATGATTTCAGACACGTACCTCAGGCAAATTACTCATAAAATTATTCTTGAGTCACGACGTTTCTCGTGAGTCACGATATTTTTCGTGAGTCACAGTATTTTTCGTGAGTCACGACATTTTCGTGCGTGAGTGTGCGAGAGTACAAATTTTCTTTTCGTGAGTGTGTGTGAGACCTACCAAAAAAATCGTGCGTGAGTGTGCGTGAGTAAAATATTACTCACGTGCAAATCTCTAGTAGAGATAAAATTTTGAAAAAAATTTCGATAAAAATAAAAGTTTTTTATAGAAATAAAATTTTGACAAAATTTACTATAAGAATAAGATGTTGACAAAAGTTGACAACATATTTAAATAAATTAACACTGCACAATAAATAGAAAGAAAGCGCGAAGTTAGATTATGCAAATTATATATTAACCCTTCGTTGCATGATTTAATTTGAGCAAGGATAAAAATTATTTAGTATGTTAGAATTGTTGTATATGGAGTTATGATACCGTAAACCAATTTTCGTTCGATTCTGATCACTGAAGCAAAAGTTACGTAACATTGCATATATGCAATTTCATGCAGATAATCAATTTCTTTAGTCCACGTTGTTATCTCTATATATCACAGGTAGAGGAGAAAAGTGATGAGATAAAAGATGTTTTAAGTGAAAAATTTTATTGCTGGATGGGGAAAATGGAACATTTTTACTAAAAAAATTTGTTTTCTCGCCAAACATAAAATGTTTGCCAAAATCAGATAGCATGGTTGCGTCAAACATGTTACATGTTCCCCATCGAAAACTAACATTTTACTTCTGAAAAATTTTTGAGGTGATCATATTCCTTCTTGGGGTGCAATATTAAAAGTCAAACTCTTGGGATTCTAAATAATTTCTGCCTTTTTTGATGCACAGAATTTCCCAGTTTTGCATTTAACACAAAGGGATGTGAACATGGAGAACGCAATCCCATCACACAAAAAAAAATTTTTCTGGTTCAATCACGAAATTAATTGATCCAATTAATTTTTTAATTGAAATGTCTTCAATCACAGAAATGATAGTATCAATTAAAAAATTAATTGAAGGTCAATTAAAAAATTAATTGATCCAATTAAAAAATTAATTGATACTATTAATTTTTGTGATTGATTTTTGTTTCAATTAAAAAATTTGTTGAATCAATTAAATTTTTAATTGAATATTTTTTAAAACTCAATTAAAATTTTAATTTGAAAAATTTTCGTGAAATTTCTTTCTGTGATAGATGCGAGACCGTTTGCCGTTTACCATTGCACTGTTCCACGTAGAACAGTGCAATGGTCGTAGGGGTGACGAAACTTCAAACATAGGGAGTGACCCAAACAAGAAAAAGACTGGAGAAGTAGCATGCTTAAAGAAAAGAGGAACAGAAACGTCATAGCAATCATTACCTGATACCTAGAGTTGGAGCCACATCTGTGCCGAGTAAGAGCAGCGGATACTTGTGTATGCAGTCGATAAAGAGACTTTGGAACTCTTTTTATGTCAAATTCTACGCTTATGAATCGGATGATGGAACAAAGAAGTTGGAGCGTACCACGTGCTGAAAACTGGTTTTGGTATATACCAGCTTATATGATACACGGAAATCTGGACTCTCGTTTTTACTTAGAGTAGGTATAATGGCGACTTTTCAGTTAATTATGATACCACAATATTGACCTTTTGTTTATCACTGAGTGTAGTTCGATTCAATATTAAGCTCTAAAATTGTCACCAACATATTGCCAGGGGATAGACCACCGCAAAAAAATGTTGAACCCATTTAACCTATCTATCACGATGATATACGTGTAACAATTACAACCCAGCAGCTTGTATGTTATACGATTCTCCAATGATGTAGGGCAAGGATCAAATCGAATCTTCTTCTACGACCTCGATTTATATCAAACTCGGTGTTTAAATCTTCATCATCATCAAAATACTCGTCTTTATATTCATATTCGTCGTTAAGTTTCCTAGTAGTAACAAAAATTGATTGAATGCATGACATTGCACATATGCAATTATATGGCATATATGCAATGACAGTTCATATCGGCTCAAACGCATAAAATTGCAGATATGATATCATACATTGTAGAGCACTTGTAAATATAATTTGTATTATAAAACTATATACGTAGCGTTTAGAATAGAGTAAACTTTTCATTTTATATTTACATTTAAAAAAAATTGTAAGAAAGTTTCATAATATTAAAACAAATAAGTTAAATTTTTCGAGGTACTCAAAATGCTTATTTTAATTTCGCTTTATTTAAATGAAATTGTTACGATACTGGACAAAATCCTTATCAAATATAATCTAATCTTCCAAAATGTGAATAACAAAAAAAATTGTGGTAAAATATGTAAAAGAATAGGAGCTAGACAGGCAAGAAACTAACATTGCATATATGCAATGTCATGCAACGAAGGGTTAATTGTCCTCTGTAGTGGACCTAGTTATTCAAAGGGTTAATATAAATGTAATGAAATATATTCTTTAAAATAAATGTAAAAGTCTTTGTAAACGTTAAATTTCTCTAACAGGAATATAATCTTGCGTGAAAAGGACAACATCAATGATGGCATTGGAGTCCCCAATTGGACTTTGGTTGTTACATTGGCTGTTGCCTGGATAACCATATCAGCTGTGGTCTTCAAGGGTATAAAGAGTTCCGGTAAAGCGTCATACTTCTTAGCCATATTTCCCTATGTTGTTATGCTGATTCTATTGGTAAGGTCCCTGACATTACCAGGAGCCTGGGATGGTGTACTATTTTTCCTAAAACCTCAGTGGGATAAGCTGCTCGTTGCAAAGGTATGGTATGCAGCAGTTACACAGGTCTTCTTCTCTCTGTCCATTTGTTATGGTTGCATTGTCATGTATGCCTCGTTCAATCGTTTTCGTCACAATATCAGAAGGTAAGTAGAGAAGCATCTGAAAGTATTCAAAAAGGATGATTTGAAATGAAAATTTGTAGGGATTGTAATATCGTAACAACATTGGACACATTTACCTCATTGCTATCGGGAATAATTATATTTGGTATTCTGGGGAATTTAGCTCACGAATCAAATACCTCGGATATTAAGAGTGTTGTGAAAGAAGGTCCTGGTTTGGCTTTCATTTCATATCCAGATGCCATATCTAAATTTCAGGCGGTGCCGCAAGTAAGTACCCTAAGGAATACTTCGAAATGGAATTATATTTTTTTCTTTTTTCAGGTTTTCTCAGTGTTGTTCTTCCTAATGTTATTCATTTTGGGTGTTGGTACAAATGCTGGAGTCTTCTCTACTGTCATCACTGTTATATGCGATCGTTTTACCACGATAAAACGATGGATTGTCGTTGTTGTGATGGCTTTAATCTGCTATTGCTTCGGATTGATGTACATCACTCCTGGAGGTCAATTCATGCTGAACTATATCGATTTTTATGCTGTGACTCTCGTGGCTATTGTTTTGGCTATTTTTGAGTTGATATCGGCAGCTTGGGTTTATGGTACGATTAAATATTATAATGCTATACAATATCGAGTCATCGTACGGCGTTGATAGATTAATTTGAGTTGAAATGAAAAAAAATATACATTTACAAAGATACAGTTTCGAACTTCTCAACGGGAAAGGTATCAACCACTGAACTGGTACAGGAATAGTCTTCCCTGACACGACATGGACTCGTTCCCATGAACCAGTTTTGGAAAACCCCTTAAGAATATGTTTCGTTTTGAGCATTGGGAACCAATAAGATTTTAAAGTGTTTGTATGAATGCTCTTGAGAAAGCCTAATTAATTTTTACGAAAGTGGAAAAAATGTATTTAACCCTCTAATGTCCCATTTTTTCTGCTATCTGATAAATAGTCTAGGCTTACAAAAGCAAGAGAACGAAACAAGCAAAACCAATATGGTAAAATCCAGTGTATTCTGCAAAGTCTCTAGTAGAGTTTGGACGAAGTTTTGTTCTTATTTTACCCATTTTTCTTGTCTTTAAGTGTGTTCTACTAAAAGCGTCCCGTTTTATAGTAGACCGCCTTAAGGCAGGATTGCGCATTAGAGGGTTAATTTAATTTTTTTGAAGTAGGAAAATGCCTTAGGCACCTGACAGTGTATCCACCCGTGTGCCGATCTCCAATTGCCTACAGGCAAAAACCCACCCCTCTTCCCTGGGGGAGGTGGACCCCTCATAGTCCGTGACCATCTCTTTCTAGTCCGCATCCAGTTTCAATCTTACATTATTCATGTCGTAGTGTTCATGTCAACATTTTTCCTGTGTAGAAAGTGTTCTACAAATCGACCTTGCCTTCCAGTTCCTATCGCTCTGTACCATTTTCTAGATTATATTTGTCGGAGAGACATGTCCATTTTCATCTTCTAGCGCAGTCCGTCATTCTGCCCGCTGGCAACATCTACAAAATGTAAAGGGTGATACGGTCAAAATTTGGTCAAGGGAAAACGCGTGTAAATCGGTGAAATCGTTTATTTAAAAAATCAAATTAAAATTCTTTTTCAAGTTCAATTAGTATAAAATTCAGGAAAAATATTCAGTTAGGCTTTCGATTTTCCAAATCCGAATTGCCGGGCCTCACGCTTGACACCTGCCATCAGATTTTGTACAGCCACCTTGTCCACCTTCTTCGCCGCAGAAAGCCAGTTTGCCTTGAACTGCTGCTCGTCCTTAGCAGTTTTTTTGGTCTTCTTTAGGTTCCGCTTGACAATAGCCCAGTATTTCTCAATTGGGCGGAGCTCTGGCATGTTGGGAGGGTTCTTGTCCTTGGGAACCACCTGCTCGTTGTTGGCGGCGTACCACTCCATGGCCTTTTTACCGTATGGCAAGATGCCAAATCCGGCCAAAACAGTACGGAACAACCGTGTTTCTTCAGGAAAGGCAGCAGACGTTTATTCAAACACTCTTTCACATAAATTTCTTGGTTGACAGTCCCGGGAGCTATGAAAATACTGCTTTTCAAGCCACAGGTACAGATGACTTGCCAAACCAGATATTTCTTTGCGAACTTTGACGGTTTTATGTGCTTGAAAATATCTGCTACCTTTCCCCTTCCTTTTGCCGTATAAAACTCCTGTCCCGGAAGCTGCTTGTAGTCGGCTTTGACGTAGGTTTCGTCGTCCATTACCACGCAGTCAAACTTCGTCAGCATCGTCGTGTACAGCCTCCGGGATCGCGCTTTGGCCGTCGTATTTTGTTTATCATCGCGATTTGGAGTCACTACCTTCTTGTAAGTCGATAGTCCGGCTCGTTTTTTGGCTCGATGCACGGTTGTAGACGATACACCCTGCTTATTTGCGGCATCTCGGAGAGAGAGGTTAGGGTTTCGCTTGAAACTACCGGCAACTCTCTTTGTCGTCTCAGCGGCTACCGGTTTTCGATTTCCCCCCGATCCAGACTTCCTGGCTATCGACAAACGTTCCCCAAACACTTTAATTACATTTGTAACGGTTGATTTGGCAACTTTTAGCGATTTTGCCAGATTTGCGTGCGAGTAGCTCGGATTTTCGCGATGCGCGAGCAAAATTTTGATACGCTGTTCTTCTTGCTTGGACGGCATTTTGACAACTGAAGAGTGAATTCCAAAATCAAAATAGGAGCAACATTCTACACACACACACCTTCAAAATGAGGGGTGTTCAGGTTTTTTAAATGCAAAATTGAAAGAAATACGTCAAGTTTATATTGACCAAATTTTGACCGTATCACCCTTTACACCCTCAAAAAAAATCGCTTCTGTAACATATAACCCAAACACATTTTGCTTCAAGCATATATATTTTCAACATTGGTCCAAAAAAAAAATATTGTTCGTATTGTTCAAACATATTATGTTTCACTTTAGGGCATGCACTGAGAGAAAAGTTTTTAATGAAATTTTCTTTATGTGCATATATTTTTAAGGCGCCAATTGGTTACTTCCATTATTTTACTTGCAGCATACTCTCTAGGTCTCTCTTTCTAAACACATATATGTTTATAGGCTATTTCTAAATTAATACATGTTTGCATCTAAGCATTTTATATTAACAAACAGTTTATATCCTAAACATAATATGTTCTAACATATTAACATCTATATCCCAAACATGTTATGCTAATTTATGAACATTATATGCTTGCACTTAAAAATATTGCGTTAAAAATTTGAGTTCCAAACATATAATTTTTACACCCAAACATTTGAAAAACAGTATTTTTCTTCCGTGTATGTTCCTCATCATTTGCGACCTCTTCCTCTTAGTAAATACAGTTCTCTGAGCTGCCTTTCCCCATACGCTACAGATACTTTCGAAAGTATTCGTGACCAGAGAGAATCTGGGTCATGTAGTAAGTCACTTACCTATATATTCTTTCTCGCCATAACTGTATGCCAGTTATGAGTCATCTGCACTTTGTTCCGTTCCTCCATCGTTCCTGCCATCTATCTTTGATCTCTTGTTGAATGTTCGGTATAAAGTCCGTCGCAAGACCTTTTTGCCGCTCAGTCGCGTGGAGGTCTACTGGGATCGTTCCTGCTATCACTAATGAGGCTTCCCCCGAAATCGTTCGGTATGCTGAAGTGATTCTCAGAGCTGCCGTTCTATGTACTGAAAGCAGCTTTTTCGCCCCAGTCCGTCTTCATAGAGTCGACGACCAGATCTCACATCCATAGAGTAGTATAATTTTAGTCATATCCATGAGTATCCTTCCTCTGCTTG
This sequence comes from Haematobia irritans, assembly GCF_050003625.1. Classification (NCBI taxonomy): domain Eukaryota; kingdom Metazoa; phylum Arthropoda; class Insecta; order Diptera; family Muscidae; genus Haematobia; species Haematobia irritans. The sequence continues at coordinate 45,161,880 of NC_134401.1, read as the reverse complement.
GGAGGGGACCTCCTATGTTTGCCATCAGCCTGACCAGTCGCGATGTTATCGTAGCAGCTTTCTCCGTTGCGTACTCTATCGGTTTGGATTACATAAGTATCGAGTCCAACCTTAGTCCCAAGTACTTGATTGGCTGCTTTGTTGGGATTACCATGTCGCCTATGTGCATCTCTATTTCTAGAGGCAGATGCCATCTCGTTAATAGTAGCAGTTCGGTCTTTTGCATGGCTAATTTTAAACCATGCGTCTCTAACCAGTCTTTCGCACGTATCATGGTTTGGCGAAATTTGTGTTGAACCTCTTCAGTATTTTGTGCTTTTATCACAGCGACTATCTCATCAGCGTAGCCAACAAGGAATGTATCATCTGGTATGGGTATCTTCAGTATCTCGTCGTATGTTGCGTTCCAGGGATCTGGTCCAAGGATTGAGCCTTGTGCGGCACCTGAGGTTACCTCCATTCTTCTTAGGCCCTGAAGAGTTTCATACATCAAAATTCGGTCCTTGAGATAGTCTTCCAATATTCTCGTCAAGTATTTTGGCTCTAGGGTGTCTATTAGGTCTGTCCATTTGAGGTTGTCGAAAGCGTTCTTAATATCTAGTGTCGCCAGTAGAATTATAGATCTCTGCTCCAAGTGTCGATTTTCCTGGACTAAATCCTTATTGTCTCGCGGATAGACCCCATCCGTCCTGATAGCCGCGTCAATTATTGGTTTGATAAGCCGTAGTTTTCCAGCTGTGTCCAGCATGCACAATGGTCTGTACGACGATGGCGACGCTTGGTCGCCCTTGCCCATACTGATAGGAACTATTCTTTTACATCTACATACATGTATGCCGTCAGAACCAGCTGCCTTTTTGACCTTAAGGCATTTGGCGGCATTTTGCAGAATCTTCCTTCCTCTTGGATCTGTAGTTCTCACTCCCCTCTCAATCGTTCGTGAGTTAAAGTCCCCCGCCACCAGATCGTGTCTGATTCATGAAAAGTCCGAATTCCTGGAAGTGAGTGATGCTATCACTAGGTGTTAGGTATCAGTTTACAATCGTATAGTTCGCAATCTGCACCGAAACTAATGGCGATTTCGATTAGGAAAAAAGGTGCAACATTCTCGAAATTGATTGCAACATATCAAGGACACTGTCATAGATTTTGGATCCTTTATACCTCACAATATTATAAATTAACAATAACTTTAGAATTACACTATCATTTGGGCGAAATGCCAATTAGGGAAAAAGTTGTGTAACACCAAGGCAACATATTTTTTGCGAATCGAAAACGCCCTAAGTCATTGCCGCGTCCATTGTCCTTTATGGCTGGCCTACCAGTTGGAGACCATATTCAACTTTCTCCTCTTTCACAATCTGGGGTAGGAGAGCATATTCCTCCTTTGATCTGTGCATGTTGGCCAGCAAAATCTTCACTACGTGTTACTTGCATTGGGATTACAGCTACGAGAGACCGACATGTGATCTGTTGCTTTGCTCTCTCTCTTAGAAACAACGTTTAACGTCATCATTGTACTTCATACGACCGTTGGTCCATCCTATTAAAATCCTTGTCTCCTTGAGAAGCATATTTGCTTCGGCTACTGGGAGTGAGACAAAGGCCCTCTTTTGTACTCTGAAGTTTATCGCCGTAAGTCGTATAGTCATGGCTTCATTAGGTGTCTATGCCACTTTCCTAATAGACTGTCTTACTTCTCCTTCTGTTGTGAGTCCTGGAACTATATTGAGGAGTTCGTCTTGATAGTCTGTATAACGATCGTATCCTTCAGTGTGTCCGTTGTAGTCTCACGGAAGGGAGCCACCGTGGTGCAATGGTTAGCATGCCCGCCTTGCATACACAAGTCCCACGATTCCTGCTTCGACCGAACACCAAAAAGCTTTTCAGCGGTGGATTATCCCACCTCAGTAATGCTGGTGACATTTCTGAGGGTTTCAAAGCTTCTCTATGTGGTTTCACTGCAATGTGGAACGCCGTTCGGTTTCGGCTATAAAAAGGAGGTCCCTTGTCATTGAGCTTAACTTGGAATCGGGCAGCACTCAGTGATAAGAGAGAAGTTCACCAATGTGGTATGACAATGAACTGCACCGAAAAAAAAGTTTACTATTTTTTATGAAAAATGAACTAACCCATAGTAAGAATGACCATGATTTGGCGCCAAAGATTTTTTTCATCTAGATAAGTTCATGATTTTCTTATAAATTAGTTCATGTATTCCATCGTATTTTAGTTCATTATTACTACGCTGTGGGAAGAAAGCACTTACACTCATTCAAAATATTCCTGCTATCCGGAAAAATGAACAATTTTTTGGGAAACCTGAATCAAGAAATTGGTTTGAAATAAACTGTTTGTCAGTATAATTTTCAAAAAAGTAGAGAAATTGAGGAATTAAAGGTACAACAAGCCTATATACAACAAAGAAATTTTTCGTACAAAACAAGTCAATTTTCTATAACCACCAGTATTTTATTTCAAAAAATTATTATTATATTACACAAAACTATGGCTTATGATATACAATAAAGGAAATATTTTTATTCGTACGTTGGATGCAGTTACTTGTCGGTAGTTAGTAATTGCTTCTTCAAAAGAGTAATATTCTATGTTATTAGGACTAAACTAATTAATTTAAATTTCCATGTTTTCTATCCATATGAAAGATATATGTGGCATAAGTTGCTATATTCATTGAATTGTTGTCCAATTTCATCGATTTTGGCTAAATTTTGTTGGGCGGATTTGTCTTACAAGTATCTGAAATTGCAAAGTTATACAAAATATAAGAAAAATATGATCAAATTCTATCGTTCATATTGATTTTTAACTTACGGGTTTCAAGAGTATTTCCTAGAGCCAATAAGGATATCAGCTTAGTTAGCATTAAACAGTAAGAATATTCAAAAAAAAAAAAAATACCATTACAAGACCTGTGTACCTGCAAGTGAAAATAATTATTTTTAATAAATTGAAATTTTGGTTTTATTAAAAACGAACAAAATACCGTTTATAGAAAAACTTACCACATTGAAAAATCCATCCAGTAGGTACATTATTGGAATCATATCCATGGACTAATGGGACGTTATTGAAATTATTCTCAGAATATATTTGAAATAGAAAATATTATAAAATTAGGCATAATTTCCACTTGTCAGTATAGCATTTAGTATTTAAGGTTGATATTAAATTCGAGTTTAGCGGCTAAAATCGCAATTTTCATGATAAGTTTTCTTTAATAATCCATTATAAAAACAATAATCTTTATAAAAAACTTGGTTTGCGCTATTCTCCATCAAGTTATATTTAAATTTGTATCGAAGACGTATAATTTTATACTTTTCTTATTGATTTATTTTTAATTTTAGCGGCTAAACTCGAACTTAGTACTCACCTGTAGGAATTGCTGTAACATAAAAAATATATCCAGATGTAGAATAAATATAGATCATCCTATTACCACTCATGTTGTATATTTTTTTATGTAAATCAATTAAAAATCCGCACTAATTTTAAACTATTAACAGAAATATACAGTTCCTTAATCTGTTATTTGTTTTTATCAATAAAAAGCGTTTTTGATTTTTCTAACATCACATCATGCACTTCTCAGTTTCTAAAATGTTTCGAAATAAATGTATGTATTTACATAAATAACCACCAATACCGAACGTACAATTTTGCAAAATTAAATCCACGTGTACACTTCATAAATGCATCAACAGAACTGAATGCAGCAATAAAACTCAAAGACACAAATAGTCATAAAGGATACATACCTGCCGTAAAGAAAGACAACTCCACACACACACACGATCCCTTTCTGATCTCGCTATTGCAAAAAAACAACTCTCACCACAAAAGATACCAACAACACACAAGGAACATTCCATTGTCTTTAGAATCAAAACAACCAACAACAACATAAATGACGCAATAACAAACACAAACAACCATAGGAGATATACACAAAATGTCTCTAAAAATTCCCTCACATGATGCAATGATTTCATTACTCTCTTCTCACTTAATTTTCCAGTAGCACGTTTATTGATTAGTTGGAATTCTATCTATAAGTTAAGGTAAAATATATACCAAATTTATGAGGAATCTATAAAAAATGATATACACCCGTCAAGGATTATATTAACTACTTTTTATTCTACTTTATCTACAATTTTCAATGTGAGGAAAAACACTCCAACTTATAATAAAAAGGGAAATAATCTGTAGGTAGCCATCATACGAATCGGTAATGTCGTTAAGTTAATTTTTACTACAAAAATACATACAAATTTTTTTCTTAGTAAATTGTCCACATTTCGTAGTAAGATTTTTATATTGCCCATGTATTTTTATAATAGAATAGAATATAATAGAATTTACTGAATTTTTATAAGTTTTCCTTTAGCTAAGTTAATTTTCGTTGTGGTTACGAAAAATGACTATATTACAGTAAATTTGTTGAACTATGTGAAAGTTCAAATGGTCCTTAAATTTACAAGACACTTTTTTTCTGTGTGAATAGTCTAAGTGAGCCTGATACATCGGGCTGCTACCTAACCTAACCTAACCTAGTCTCACGGAAGGCTTCTTTGACCCCCCTTTTCCCATCACTAAAATAATGGAGCCAGCCTTAGTTTTCCTAACGGCTCGGACTGCTACCTCTGCTTCGCTTGGATTTACCGTATCTCTCAAATTTTTAAAACGTCCGCATAACTGTGCCCGTCACAGGACTTTATAACGACGTCATCGGGGCGTTACCTTTGGTCGTGTTTTGCTCTTCATGTTCTCTCCTGAAGCGCCCAAAAGTTGTATGTCTGAGGTTTTATATACGCCCGCAGGCGCCAACTGTTCATTCGATCTATTTTTAGGTTTCTTTCCTGGGTTTGCCTCTGCTGGGCTGGGTGCACTTCTTTGGTTCTTGGGGTCTGAAGTGTTGGGGCGTCTGCCGCAAGATTAAATTTAATTTAAAATTTTAAGACCAGAATGCCTAATTCCTACCACTGAAATTACATTGCATATTTTTCTCTAATTTCCAGGTGTCAAAAATATTTGCCGCGATAATAAATTTATGCTCAATGTCAATACCTCAATATACTACCGCATATGTTGGTCAATTATTACACCACTCTTCATGACGGCGATTTTAATTTACATGCTGGTTGAATATGAACCTCTTCAATATAATGGCGTGCTTTATCCTGAAGAATTATACAGTAAACTAAATGATTTTTAAACGATTATTTTATAATTTTCTAATGTTCTCCTTTATTTCAGTTCTTGGTTGGTGCTTAACCGCTGTTGGTTTAAGTCAATTATTATTATGGGGATTTTATGCCGTACACAATGGGCGACCAGAACTTAGTTTTGGAAAGCGTTTCAAAAACGCATGCAAATCATTACCAGATTGGGGTCCTCTTGATCCAAAGCATTTGAAAGAGTACCAACAATATGTGGCCGAACATGAAACACTTGCAGTGCAAAAGCATGGATTCTGGGAAAAATTCTATGATAATATATTTGGGTAAAATAAATATAACTTAAAATTTTTTTAAGAAAAAACTAGTAGGCTTTTATCAAACTCAAACAAAACCCAGGTGAGTTGTAATGCTAAAAACTGGTTATCAAAAGCACGTATTGCTAATTCTCAAATGGTGAACTTCTCTCAATCGCGGTGCATTGGTTAGTATGACGGAACACTAAATATCTTAGTCGCCCCAGACAAATTTCACGCCAATTGTTTTCATTGACAAATCTCGAGTCAAAAATGGGAATGGGGGAAATTTTTAGCACTGCCAATGGTTCAGCCTTAATTGGTAATTAAAAAATATTTCTTGTTATCATTCCTCCCTAGCGAGAAAATCATTTTTGAAGTTCTTCATATCTTGAGTCTTATCAATAAAAGCGAACAAAACAAGTACAAGAATAACCTTCAAATTAGGAATTTTTTTCAGGGACACTCATTTAAGGCAGATGTGATCGAATGAATTGACCTTAAATAAAATAATTAAGGGAACTGCGATTTCAAATTTAGTTGGTATTCGCAACAACTATACTTCCAACAATAATTTATACGCGAATTACATTAATTTGTTTACCATAATTTCTTGGAAATTTATCGTTGAAATATTTTTTGATTTCCATTTTATCCACATAATGTGATGTAGCAGTTTAGAATTATTTTCACAATGCGTAAAAATGCCTCACAGAAAAATTTGTTTTTCTGATTCAATCACGATCAATTAATTATCCATGTAATATTTTAATTGAAATTGCTTCATGAAAATTATAGTATCAATCACAGAATTAATTGGAAATAAAAAACAAGTATATACGGCCGTAAGTTCGGCCAGGCCGTAGCTTATGTACCCTCCACCATGGATTGCGTAGAAACTTCTACTGAAGACTGTCATCCACAATCGAATTACTTGCAAGGTATCTTAAAACTTCCCAACACTGTAATATATACCACATAGTCCATACGTGGTATATATTAAACTAAACAAGTATATACAGCAGTAAGTTCGGCCGGGCCGAATCTTAAATACCCACCACCATGAACCAAATATTAGGGTTTCCTTTGAAATTTCAGGAGGGCTTGAGGACACTTCCCGAAGATAAATTTAAAGATTTCACCTATGAGGACTATATCAGATTCTGGATTTATGAGAACCATTTTTGTTTGAGTTTTAGAGGTATCATTAACATCTCTTGTAAGTGTGCAAGAAAATTGTAAAATAACGTCTTGATTTGAAATCTGAAATCTGTAGATTCACCCGAGAAGTAAAATCTGGAAATTTTAAATTGAGTTTCAGGCAATTTTCATGATCAGTGCGCCTTCTATACCCTCAAGAAGTGAAGCCGGTCTATATGGAGGCATTACCAAAAGGACCGATAAAAACTTAATCCGATACACGTTTTTGTGAGCCTAAAATACGACAATATTTACAATATCAGGCAAATCGGATAAAAACTACGGTTTCTAGAAACCCAAGGAGTTAAATCGGGAGATCGTTCTTATGGGGGCTATACTAAAATATGGACCGATACTCACCGTTTTCGGCACACCACTTTATGGCCCGAAAATACCTCTAGATTTCCAATTTCAGGCAAATTGGATAAAAACTTCGGATTCTAGAAGCCCAAGAAGTAAAATCGGGATATCGGTCTATATAGGGGCTATACCAAAACATGGACCGATACTCACCATTTGTGGCACACCTCTTTATGGTCCCAAAATACATATAAATTTCCAATTTCAGACAAATTGTATATAAACTACGGATTCTATAAACCCAAGATGTAAAATCGGGAGATCGGTCTATATAGGGGCTATACCAAAATATGGACCGATACGGACCATTTTCGGCACTCCTTTTGATGGTCCTCAAGTACCTCTAGATTTAAAATTTCAGACAAATTGGATAAAAACTACGATTTCTATAAGCCCAAGACCCCAAATCGGGAGGTCGATTTATATGGGGACCATACCAAAACATGGACCGATGTGCACCATTTCTGGCACACCTCTGGCACACGGTTCTAAAGTACATCTCGATTTCCAATTTCAAGTAAATTGGATAAAAACTGCGGTTTCTATAAGCCCAAGAAGTAAAATCGGGAGATCGGTCTATATGGGGGCTATACCAAAACATGGACCGATACTCACCATTTTTGGCACACCTCTTTATGGTCATAAAATACCTCTAGATTTAAAATTTCAGGCAAATTGGATAAAAACTACGATTTCTATAAGCCCAAGACCCCAAATCGGGAGGTCGATTTATATGGGGACCATACCAAAACATGGACCGATGCTCACCATTTTTGGCACACCTCTTTACGGTTCTAAAGTACCTCTCGATTTCCAATTTCAAATTGGATAAAAACTGCGGTTTCTATAAGCCCAAGAAGTAAAATCGGGAGATCGGTCTATATGGGGGCTATACCAAAATATGGACCGATACTCACAATTTTTGGCACACGTATTTGTGGTCCTACAATACCTCTAGATTTCCAATTTCAGGTAAATTGAATAAAAACTGCGGTTTCTATAAGCCCAAGAAGTAAAATTGGGAGATCGGTCTATATGGGGGCTAACCAAAACATGGACCGATACTCACCATTTTTAACACACCTCTTTATGGTCATAAAATACCTCTAGATTTAAAATTTCAGGCAAATTGGATAAAAACTACGATTTCTATAAGGCCAGGACCCCAAATCGGGAGGTCGATTTATATGGGGACTATATCAAAACCTGGACCGATATAGCCCATCTTCGAACTTGACCTGACTGCAGACAAAAGACGAGTTTGTGCAAAATTTCAGCACGATTGCCTCATTATTGAAGACTGTAGCGTGATTACAACAGTCAGACAGACAGATAGACGGACATCGTTATATCGTCTTAGAATTTCTCACTGATCAAGAATGTATATACTTTATATAGTCGGAAATCGATATTTCGATGTGTTACAAACGGAATGACAAACTTATTATACCCCCGTCACCATTCTATGGTGGTGGGTATAAAAAGGCCAATTAAATACGTATATAATTAAGAAATAAAATTTTGACAAAACAAAATTTTGACAACATTTTCTATAGAAGTACCATTTGGAGAAAAAAAATCTATAGAAATAAAATTTGGAAAAAATTTTCTATAGAAATAAAACTTTGACAAAATTTTCTGTAGAAAAAAAATTTTGACAAAATTTTCTATAGAAATATAATTTTGACAAAATTTTCTATAGAAATAAAATGTTGACAAAATTTTCTATAGAAATAACATTTTGACAATGTTTTCTATAAAAATAAAATTTTGGTAGATTATTTTTGGCTCGAGTGGCAACCATGATTATGAACCGATATCATATGCTGACACCACGTACCAAATTTCAACCGGATCGGATGAAATTTGCTTCTCTTAGAGGCTCCGCAAGCCAAATCTGGGGATCGATTCATATGGGGGCTATATATAATTATGGACCGATGTATACCAATTCCCGCATGGTTGTTGGATACCATATACTAACACCACGTACCAAATTTCAACCGGATCGGATGAATTTTGCTCCTCTAATAGGCTCCGGAGGTCTAATCTGGGGATCGGCTTATATGGGGGCTATATATAATTATGGACCGATATGGACCAATTTTGGCGTGGTTGTTAGAGACAATATACTAACACCACGTACCTCTAAGAGGCTCCGGTGGTCAAATCTGGGGATTGGTTTATATGGGAGCTATATATAATTATGTGCCGATGTGGACCAATTTTTGCATTGTCATTAGAAAACATATACTAACACCATGTACCAAATTCTCTTAGAGGCTCCGCAAGCCAAATCGGGGGATCGATTTATATGGGGGCTATATGTAGTTATTGACCGATATGGACCAATTTCTGCATGGTTGTTAGAGACCATATACTAACACCATGTACCAAATTTCAGCCGGATCGGGTGAAATTTGGTTCTCTTAGAGGCTCCGCAAGCCAAATCGGGGGATCGGTTTATATGGGGGCTATATGTAATTATTGACCGATATGGACCAATTTCTGCATGGTTATTAGAGACCATATACTAACACTATGTACCAAATTTCAGCCGGATCGGATGAAATTTGCTTCTCTTAGAGCAATCGCAAGCCAAATTTGGGGGTCCGTTTATATGGGGGCTATACGTAAAAGTGGACCGATATGGCCTATTTGCAATACCATCCGACCTTCATCAATAACTACTACTTGTGCCAAGTTTCAAGTCGATACCTTGTTTCGTTCGGAAGTTAGCGTGATTTCAACAGACGGACGGACGGACATGCTCAGATCGACTCAGAATTTCACCACGACCCAGAATATATATACTTTATGAGGTCTTAGAGCAGTATTTCGATGTGTTACAAACGGAATGACAAAGTTAATATACCCCCATCCTATGATGGAGGGTATAAAAATTTGCAATTTTTCTAGAATGGATTTGGCATTTTTTTTCGACAAAATTTATATAATTTGTACCTTTTTCGTAATTCTTACTCTGTTTTTAAACCAATTTGAAACAAAAACGTTAAAATTAAAAAAATGCGAGTTATAAAAAATTGAATAAAAAGCAATTCCCGTTTAGTTAAAATGAAGAACATCTTTGGAGGGAAATTGTTGGAAGTGATTTTAAAGTTGTGCCATTAGAACAACTTCCAAATTTTTTGCTGGGAAGTTCGTGCATTTGTATGTAGCGCCCAGAAGAAGCAGTCTCAGAACCAACGTTTAGTTGGGTCTACCATTTTTGG